>NC_064931.1:161162991-161352991 GCF_023897955.1 Schistocerca gregaria
TTCCACAAATTCATAATTTCCTTAATGGCACACAGCTTGTTGTGCGTACAGAGGTTATGCCATTCCGTCTCCCAAAGCCGCAAAACCTTGTGACATAATACTGAACGCAGGTCAGTTTCAGAGAAACCGATCTCCATAAGTGGATTCCGCGTAGCCTGTTTGGCCAGCCTGTCGGCAAGTTCATTCTGACATGACCTGGGGTCCAGACAAACACCACTGAACAACTGTACCGTTCCAGGGCATAGATGGACTCCTGGATGGTCACTACCAAAGGATGACAAGGGTAGCAGTGGTCGATAGCTTGTAGGCTGCTCAAGTAGTCAGTACACAGGAGAAATGACTCACCTGGGCATGAGCGGATGTGCTCAAGAAAATGAGATATGGCTGCCAGCTCTGCAGTGAAAACACTGCAGCCATCTAGTAAGGAGTGATATTCTATATGACCTCCATGAACATAGGCAAAGCCAACGTGACCATCAGCCATCGAGCCATCAGTGTAATCCACTTCATGGCCCCACGTGTTAATGTTATGATTTGTCATGCAACTGATTATTAATGTCACATTATACTTGAGGATGGTTGGTTTGTGAACAAAACTAGATTAGATGTACTTTTTGTTTCAGTAGATCCATGGTGAGGAGATCCTGCAGGATTCAGAACATGTCAGAAAATAAAAAAAAATAAAAAAGATAAATAAAAGAAAATAAAATAAAAATACTTCAAGAAAGCGACAGTACAGCTGTGTGCAAAACATGATTTTCCACAAATAATAAAAAGTAAGTGAACTCCGATAACAGAAGTAAAATGGTGTTGTAAATGAACCAAATTATATGCACTGAGATCAAATGAGTGGGCCACTGTGGATGAAATCAATGAAGATGCAACGACATGAAATGATATCAGTTAAAATCATTCAGATAAGATGAACTTGCAGTGCAATGAATACGTTGTGACACTTGCAAATTTGTGCCAGACTGGGATTCAAACAAGCACTTGCCTTGACGATTAAACTATCTGAACATAATTCCAGGCCTGATTCAAACATTTGTAGTCACTGTTGTTTTCACCTATGAGTTCTGAACACTCCTCCCATGTGGTATGTGGGAATAGCACCTATCCTGCACAAAGGATTGATATGAATTGAATTCAATAAAGTGCCTGGAAATGAGTGGACTGCTATGGATGAAATCAATGAAGATGAAATGCACGACACGATATCAGCACAAAAAATCCAAATATGCTGAACATACAATGTAATGCATGGGTTGTGACAACTGAAAATTTGTGCCTGACCAGGACTCAAGCCTGAGTTTCCTGCTTTTTGCAAGCAGTCATCCTCACCATCAGGCTATCTGAGAATGCCTCCAGGTCTGGCTAAAATGTTTGTGGTCACTGACGTTTCCACCTATTCAGTACATACATATGGCACTGCAAGCCATGGACCTCCAGTAGCTCCATTTTCTCAGTGGTGTTGTTCCCCCATACCCTATGCAAGAACATCTAGTAGTAGTGTTCAGTATTCTTATGAAAGCATATATTATAAAACCACATGATAATTTCAGTGTTACTCAACATGACATACGAACAGTTGAAAGATTTCTCTGCAGTGTGATTCTTATGAACTGCAACTGTTAGGAAATAAATGCATATTTATGGATTCTGTTGTTGTAGAATGCTATTTTGAATAGTACTGTTAACATGGCAAGATTAAATATATGTTAAATCTATTTTAGTAAGATTGATAAAATATCAATCAGCACACATTTAAAAAATGTAATATGCTTTTCTTGTGAATACTGGTGGTGTTATACTTACATTGGTACTGGTGCAAAGCAACACAGACACAATAATGACAAATTCAAAAGTCATGCAATTTTTGTAACAGCATTCATAGTTTCCCAGTTCCACTGAAGGAATTACATAGATTGACAGTATGGTATCTGACAAAGCCAATGCAATTATGTTCCAAATGCACTAATATTTGCAAACCATAATCAATTAAAAAACTACTGGAAGCAAAATAAAAAAAATGTTAATGCCACTTAACCTGTTTTTAGATAATTGATCAATATTAATGTAAATTAAAGGAACTGAAAGCAAAAGTAACAACTCGGCATACCATAAGCTACCATACTCAAAATATAATCAGTTTACTTTGAGTTGATGCTATACATTTTTTACACTTAGAGAAAGAAGTGTGTAAATAACTGAATTACTAGAAAGGTAGTAGGCAATGACTAACGGAAAATTCTATATGAACTTTGTGATGCGTTAGCCACATTTCGACCAACTGTATGAATATTATGGAGACAAATTCAGGGATAATATAAAGATGTCACTGAAAACATTTTTGAGAAATGTTTTAACCGGTATTATCAGAAAGGAAATGGACACAATAGAGAAGTAATGCACTACAGACAAAATACATTGAGATATAGTGACAAGACAAGTCTTTAATAATTGCAAACATAATGATGTGTAAAAGCCTGCTATCAAATGCACACTTAAAATTAGAAAACACACCCATTCCACATACATAAAACATAGAGATGTTTGAAAATTTGTAATAACCTCGCACAGTGACTTCATGTGAAGGAAGAGGATCCTGCTGCTGTTCTCCAGAAGGCAAATCTTTTGATAAAGTAAAAAATATTAAACACCAAATATTAAAATGTTTTATTATAATGATAATAATAATTATGTGAAGAAAAGTAACTAATTTTTGTGACAGGTTTTGCACTGTATTTATTTATTTTGAGTGATCATTTTAATAAGATTATATATAAATGATAAATATTTTATGCTGAAAACTACACAGAATGGTTCATCACATGCATATACTGATAGCTAATTTATATTAACATAAAAGGGCCAAGTACCAAACTGAAATTACACAAACACATATCATTTGGCTACAGTTTTTCCCCTTCACATTGTCATCAAACATAATAAGCAAATTGGTATCATTTAAAAAATAACTTGGTCAAACCAGGAAGCAGGTTTGGACTGCAAATCAAACTGTAGTTTCTCCTATAACTTGTTGGGTAAATTAGGTCAAAGGTATAAGGAAGTCATGGATCCAATAGGACCAGGCTTATTAAAGCAGTATGGTGTTCAAACCAACCTTTGATCATTGCTTTACTTTTACTGTTCTTTTGCTGGGAAAGAAATCTGCAAATTTTGCTTTCACAAAACATCTAGATCAAGTTGACGTTACCAATAAAAAAACAAACTACTATTTAACAGTTGACTGAATGACTGAAACACTTAATGATTGTTTATTGTTCAACAGGTCGCAACATACATTACAATCCACTTTGAGATAATCTTCAGTGGCACAGTCATAGGACTATTCAGAAAGATATTGCAGTGCACAGTATGTGTCTCATAACACTCCAGATGGTAGATTGTGTTTAAAGGATACTGAATGGAGAAAAAGCTCAAGAAAAGACAAAATTGAAATACAATTTATATCTGGATATACCAAAGATATAGGAATGCATGAAAGAAGAAAACAAAAACTTATAGATGTTATAACATAACATCACAAACATATACATCAATTGTACTGATTATAAAACTTAAAAGAGCAGAGGTTCATAGACTTCAAGATGAGGAATTTGTAATTTGAGAAGTACTGATCAATTTGATTTGGTATTGATACATGTTTCACACTGAATACATGACAGGTCTAATTAAGCTCAGTATCATCATAGTGATGAAAACTTATTCTGATTTACAGAAACTGTACATAACAACTCCTTCATGGTCTATTTCTCCAATCATACATTGTAAAATGATCATACTTTTTAACTGTGCTTTTGTGTAGCATGTAGTGACATAAGTTGACTAATACATACTGCGGAACATTTTTGTTGCAGAGTTCTACATAATAGCTACCAAAATTAATGAAAAAAATTATCCAAAGAAGGCCCCATTAAGTATCTTGATAACTGATCAAAATACAAGGCTTGGGGGGAGGGGGGAGGGAAACAACAGATGACACTAAACTAGTAGAATACATTTATTTAAATGGGATAAAAATAAAACGCAGAGGGTACATTGAAATCAATGCAATAATGTCAGCTCTCTCAATATTTTGTCCTATCAGTTTGTATCAAACACACATCTGCTCATTGCACACTGTCTAGTTGATGTCATTTCTTTCCATAGGTACCATGAGTGCTGAAAAAATTCTTTCTCAATTACAAAAGATGTTGGTGCTTTTGCTGAAGTTTAGCTTCTGGGAAACATGAACTACTGTAGGACTTTACAATGGTTGCTTGTTTTAGTTTCAGTCTGCGCTGCAAGGCTTCTCTTTACAACAACATTTATAGTAAAGAATATATGAATTCTGCAGCTATTTCCAATAGATGAAACAAGATTTTTTAAACTGAATTTTTTCGTGCTGGGAAATCAGAGGAGGAAATCTGTTTTACTTGACAACAACTTTTTGCAGCCAAGACTTCATACATTCTTATTTCTGACAACCAGTTTCAACAGATATAACTGTCTTCTTACAGTCTTCAAAAATGTGTTCATTGGGAGGGAGAACCTCATACCATGTTGTCATAATAGTGGATAAAATGTAACACTTTATGTAAAGATTTGTTAAAAATAAAACATTTGCGTTTAAAAAGCACCTAGTGCATATAGCTGTGTCTGTACACATAGTGTTCACAGATGATTGTTAAGCCTTAAAAATCACAAAATACAGTAAAATACACATCTGCATGTATGATTATGTTGCTTGACATGTTCCATTCACTGATGATCCACCTCATTGCAGATGAATCATCAATGAATGGAACAAGTTGGAAAATGATTACATGACAGGTGTTGAGCTACACAATGTACTTGATGCACAGCATTGTTGCAGTGAACTATTACTTATCATTACTTGGACATCTGAATGAACAGACATTAATGACAATTACCAGCCTTCTGAAATTAATTTGAAATCAATATCTTGGCAGCATCTGTGTTGGTTATAGACGTGTTATCCATTAGTGACATATGAAAATTTGTGCCAGACTGGGACTCAAACCTGGACTTCTGACTTATAATGACAGATCACCTTAACCACTTTGGCCATCCGTGCATGCCTTCTGGACCAGTACGTAGTACATTTGTACCTAACGCAGTTGATGCCAAGATATTTGTATTCAGCAAATTTGTTTTGAATTAACTTCAGATGGTTGTTAATCATCATTAATGTCTGTCCGTCTAGACATAAAAGTAAATATTACATGCTGATGCAGGTGCAATATGATAATATCAAGGTCTTGATTCATCATAGTCTCGTTTTCACTGTTGTGGGAATACAAAGTAAAGCAGCAAGCATTAAGAGAAGAATGTAGTAGACTATGGTACGGGGATGTAGACAGTGTGACATATGGAAGTTTGAGTTAGTCCAGGAAGTGTGCATGGATAGCTGAAGTGGTTAAGGTGATCGCTTACGATAAGTGAGAACTCCAGGTTTGAGTCCTTCTCCCCCACAAATTTTCATCTGTCACTAATAGGTAGTACACTTATACCTAACACGTCTGATGCTAAGGTACTCATATTCAGGGAAAGACTCATGTATTATTAGATCTCTTTCAGGAGTGTTTAATTGCACACATTTTCCTATGGCTTATTAGGTGTGGTCCATGGCTTGTTCAGTTTAAGATGGGGATAACTGTCTGTCTGGATCATATGTTTCATTATTGTAAAAGTGTAAGAATCTTATCAGTTGTATGAATCTATGGAAGAAATTATTTGGTTGCATGAACAATATAGTTGCAATTAAAGGAACTTCATTATGATTTGTAAAATTACAAGTAATAAAAAAATATATATTTATTCACTTTTTGTCGGTCACTACTGTTCTGGACTAGAACCTCATTGCTCTGTGTATTTGTTGGTTCCTTCAACTAGCACTCACAAATTCAACATCCAGAAAGAACAAAGAATTACAAAATACTGCCAACTTCTGACATTTCAAAATACAAAGCCGCAGAGCTAGTTAAAAAAAAAAAAAAAAAAAAGGGAAAAAAACGAAAGAAACAGGGTGATATCAAGACGGGCAAAGATTTGTCAAGCACACAGCAGTCCCAAACCAGTGACAAATTAATGAGCTTTCAGAAATGGAGTTAAAGTTGGTAACACAAATGCCTTGGTCTTTGGCAATGAACTGGTCTCAATCACTTCTAATATCTCTGCAATTGAGGGCCATATGAGGGAGTTATTGACATTCCTCGACCACCATGGAATAAGGATTAATGGATCCACATGAAAGGCTCTTCAGTGAGTTTGTCCACCAGGTGTACAGAGATCTGTGGCCTCGAAGGGATATGAACTCTGTTAGGTCTTTATTGACAGCCATTTCAAATATATTGGACAAATGTATGACATATCATGGATAACCCTCTTTATACCAGAAATCTTCAAGTTGTGTTAGCAATATTAAAACAAGCACCAATAAAACCACAGTGGAAGTTAGATGTTTTGCACCAGTATCTAACACCTACTGTGGGACAGATTTTTCACCTCACATTCATTTCCAGATGAATATCTAGCACTATCCTTCTATTCAAGTAGTAACAATGGGCAAATCAACATAAAATTCCACACACAGGACTCTAACAATGCTATGAATTGGTGCAAGAAATGCAAGTTATTTCACCGACTGTACTGTAGTCTAATACATTACATGTCACTCATTACACAGCTATAGTACCTGTGCCAAGTGTTTCATTTTGGTTGATTAGATGTACAAAAAGGAACATGGAACATGAGATAATTGACAAATAATAATCTGCTACAACTTGCACCAACACAAGTTAACTCAAGAAAATCATGTATTAGTCAATTAAAAGAAGAAAAGTTCTCAAACAAAAGATATACAATTTTTAAAAATCTGGAAGACCTCTTACATAAAAATGAAACAGCCACTAATGGATATGACTGCCTTGGCTGTCACACATGCTCTGTAGCAATGGGGAATGTTCTTTAAGAAGGGGTCCAGGAACTCTAATACTAGTTCCCTGACCGACCAATGGGGCGCAGTGGCTAGCACACTGGACTTGCATTTGGGAGGATGATGGTTCAATCCCGCGTCTGGCCATCCTGATATAGGTTTTCTGTGATTTCCCTAAATCACTCCAGGCAAATGCCGGGATGGTTCCTTTGAAAGTGCATGGCTGACTTCCTTCCCCATCCTTCCCTAATGTGATGAGACCGATGACCTTCCTGTCTGGTCTCTTCCTCCAAACAACCCATCCAACTAGTTCCCTGTCATGGGAAAGGGTTGGGTAGAGGTCTGGAAGAGCCCATGCTGAAGTTTGTCTCCCCAATGCTTTATAGCATTCAGTTCTAGGCAGATTTTTGGCTTCACCTAAAAGAGATTCATCCACTCAATTTGAATGCAGATGTACATTATCATCTATGAAGATGAACTATGACTCTATTGCCCCCCCCCCCCCCCCCCCCCCCGAAAAGTCACACATGTGATTGCAGTATTTTATCTCACTACCACTGCACATTAACAATATCCTTCAAACACTAATAAAGATATGGAGTTCCATATGCCCATTCAACATGATCCTGTGAGATCTCAAAAATGCTTTATTTGTGTGGTGTTCCTGTGATTATGTTGACTATCGCATTCCCTAAGACAAACGTGCAACAAAAATTATTCTGAAAATTGGAGAAGTATACATCCATGAAGGGTCCATGTCTCTTTTTAATGTTGGCCCAGTCTTGATATTGCTGACTCTTCCTAATGAAATGAACAAATTAATCAGTGCCACATGTCTGGGACAGATTAACCACTCCAAGTATCCGATATGTAGTTCAGCAACTCACAGGGCAACTTGAAGTTCTGCATGTAAATTTTTTGTGGACAAGATTGGAGTACATTGTGCAGTCATGTCTAAATGTTTGTCTTATGGAATAGCCAATTTTGTACTGCGTCTCACAACCATTTTCTAAACCATGAAATGATATTTTTCAGTGACTTCAATGCTGCTGAGACTATGGAATATTTCTGATGTGCATTAAGGCATTTGAGTATTCATATTAAAAAAAAGTTATAAACATCTCACTTTTTGTAAGCCTCAATAAAAGATTACACCATGCTTTCAACAGGCACAAACATGGCTGTTTTCTGATAGTGGCTATTGAGACAAATCCAATGATGTGTAACAGTAAAGTCTTTGAAGGTCAATGAAGGTCAAAAAGGTGGCATGAATGTCCATATACAGAAGGTGTCCAAAGTGATGACCATTGATACCAATGCAGTGCTGCAATCTTCTTATGGATGGAGTGGTATTCCTCATGACTTCGGCACTTATCAGAGCACATGCTCTGAGATTTCTCTCCTGTATATCATTCAATATTTGCCGAATATGGCTAATCCCTCTAACGTACCATTGACATGTAAACACCATTTGATGGTTTCACAATACAGCACTAATAGGAATAGTAAGACTAGTATCATCAAATCAAGCAAATATGAATGATGTATTCCTTCGAAGAACAAGTCGATATGCTTCTCATTTATGGAGTATGCCAACGAAATTCAGTGAGAGAAAGAGACTTATACATTGAAAGATATCCTAAATGTACTGACCCTACATGTCATACATTTAAATATGTGTATGATAAATTGAGAACAATTGGATCTTTAATGCATCGGAAACATATCCGGCAAAGTAAAGTTACTAACAAGGAAATGGAAGTTGGTACTCTTGCCTCTGTGGTTTCAGATCCTTGTGTTAGTTCACATCAAATCGTAAGGGAATCTGGCATGAGCCACAGTAGTGTTGTTCATGTTCTGCATTGCCATAAATATCATCCTTACCATATTGGTCTCCACCAAGAATTAACTGGTATGAATTGTATGAGTTGCATTGAATTCTGCCAGTGGGCTCAACTTCAGAGGGATGACACATTTATTAATTTGATTTTATTTACTGATGAGGCTACATTCATGAACCATGGAAATGTTAGTTTGAATAACATGCATTACTGGGCAACTGAAAATCCATGTTGGCTGCGGCAAGTTGCACACCAAAACCCGTGGTCGCTGAATGTATGGTGTGGGATTCTGGTGGACAGAATTATAGGCCCCTGTTTCACTGGAGGAAATTTTAATGGTAGGAAGTACACCACATTCCTGCAAGAAACATTAGGTCTGTTATTGGAAGAAATACCTTTAGGAACAAGGAACAGAATGTAGTATCAACAAGATGGGCGACCAGCACATTTTTCAGTGATGGCTAGAAATGAGTTGCAGAGACAATTCCCAAATAACTGGATTGGACATGGACAATGTGTGTCATGTTTGGCTCATTTGCCAGACTTGACACCTCTGGATTTTTTCTAGTGGAGATTTGTAAAAGATATTGTTTATAAAGACATTCCAACTACACCTGCAGATATGCAAGAGACAATTGTCAGAGCATGTGCTTCAATAAGTGCCAAAGTGATAAGGAATACCACTCAATCCATGATAAGAAGATTGCATCACTGCATTGATACCAATGGCCATCTCTTTGGACACCTTCTCTAAATGGACGTTCATGCCACCTTTGTGACCTTTGTTGACCTTCAAAGATCTTACTGTTACACATCATTGAATTTGTCTTGATAGCTGCTGTCAGGAAATAAGTACCAAACTATAGCATACCATTTAAAAAAACAAAGTTGGCCTTCATATCTCTGAAGTGACCTGACCTAGCAACAAAAAACCAACATCATATTATGGCCCCCATTGTCCCACACAACTTTTGCCCCACAAGCTTTTCAGCTACTATCATACTTTCAGAGTTATTCTTGGTGGCAATAGTTAGTGACTCGCCCTGTATATTGAGAGGCCAATGTCAGAATACTCAGACTAGACAACAGGGGTTGACAAGAGGTTCATGAATGTACACCACTTATAGCCCGAACTGCCCGTTTCTCAGCCAAAAATATCCTTTGAGAATGGAAAGACTTACCCCAAAATATAATACCATATGACATAAGTGAATTGAAATAAGCAAAGTATACTACTTTTCATGTCGAACTGTTACTTACTTCAGATATCGTTCGAATAGTGAAAATGGCAGCATTAACTCTTTGAACAAGATCCTGTATGTGTGCTTTCCATGACAGTTTACTACCTATCTGAATACCTAGAAATTTGAACCATTCAGTTTCACTAATGGTATGCCCATTCTGTGAAATTAAAATGTCATGTTTTGTTGAACTGTGTGTTAGAAATTGTAAAAACTGAGCCTTGCTGAGAATTTAGCGTTAGTTTATTTTCTACAATCTATGAACTTATGTCATGAACTGCACTATATGAAACAGAGCCAATGTTGCACACAACATCCTTTACTACCAAGCTAGTGTCATCAGCAAACAGAAATATTTTAGAATTACCTGTAATACTAGAGGGCATATCATTTATGTAAATCTGGAATAGGAGTGGCCCCAGCACTGATCTCTGGGGCACCCTCCATTTGACTATGCCCCACTCAGACCCTACATCACAGCCATCCTCAACACTGTGAAATATGACCTTTTTAAAGTATGAGGTGAACCCGTTGTGAGCTACTCCGTGTATGGTCCAACTTCTGTAGCAATATTTTGTGATCAATGCAATCAAACACCTTAGTTACATCAAAACCACTTCTAAAGCCAAACTCTACATTTGATGGAAAATCATGTGAAATAACATGATCCATTATCCTTACACACACAGCCTTTTCAATAACTTTAGCAAACACTGATGGCATAGAAATAGGTCTAAAATTGTCTACATTACTCCTTTCTCCCTTTGTGTAAAGTAGCTTTACTACTGAGAAGTTTAATTAAGGAAAATGACCATTCTTAAAGGAACAATTACAAATATGGCTAAGTACAGGACTAACATGTGCAGCACAGTACTTTAATATTCTGCTAGGCACTCCATCATATCCATGATAGTCATTAGTGATTTAATTACTGACTCAATCTCCCCCTCGTTAGTACCACAGAGGAGTGTTTCAGACATCAATCTTAGAAAAGCATTTTCCTAGAGAGTTTTTATTTAATTCACCAGCAATACTCAGAATATGATTGTTCAATGCTGTACATATATCTGACTTATCAGTAACAGAAATATCTTTACTTTGAACTGACTTTATATCATTGATCTTGGGCTGCTGACCAGACACTTCGTTCGCAACTGACCATACGGTTTTAATTTATACTGTGGCTTAGCTATTCTATTTGCGTATCACATACTGTTTGACTTCCTAATAAAATACCTTACAATACTGTTTGTAATGGGATACTGTAGACTGATTTTAACATTTTGATATAATTAACACTTTGTTTTATCCCATTAGTCAGCTACCGAGGCTGCTTTTTACTGGAAGTACCACATTTAGAACATTCCAGTTGAAAGTAACTCTCAAAGAACATGAGAAATGTGTTACGGAAAGCATTATATTTGTCATCTATGTTCTCAGCAGTATAAACATCCTGCCACTCTTGTTCCTTAATGAGGTTTAAAAAACTCTCTATTGCCACTGGGTTTTCTTTTCTACACAGTTTGTAGTCATATACATAACATTTGTTTGAGTACAAAAACCTTTTAGTGTTAAAATTTGTTCATCATGGTGTATAAGGCCATTCACCCTTTTATTAACCGAATGTCCATCTAGTAATGAAGAATGAGTAAAAATATTGTCTATGGCTGTGCTGCTGTTCCCGTGCACCCTGGTTGGAAAGAAAACAATCTGCATCAGGTCATATGAGTTTAGGAGATCTTACAACATCTTTTTCTTGTACAATCACATACAAAACTAATATTGAAGTCACCACATATAACTAATTTTTGGTACTTCCTATAAAGTGCGCCAAGAGCCCTCTCTAATTTGACCAGAAATGCTCTGAAGACAGAGTTAGGGGACCTATACACAACAACAATTGGGAGTTTAGTTTCATTCAATTCAACTAACCCTGCACAACATTGAAATAGCTGTTCAGTGCAGTGCTGTGATACACCCACGAACTCAAATGGAATGCTGTTCTTTACGTACATGGTCACTCCCCCACTCCCCAAAGAACTTCTTGAAAAACAGTCAGCTAATCTGTATCCTGGTAAAGGAAGCTTCTGAATTGCCAAATTATTTAAGTGTTGCTCCAATATACCCATACTGTCAGAGTCAATATCCATAAGCAGTTCCTTAACTTTATCTCTAATACCTTTTATACTTTGATGAAATATGCTAATTCCTTCTCTACTTGGATACCTGACATCCTCTGAAGGTGATTCCTTTGTTAGAGGGACTTCCTTTATGCAGGGATGCCTATCAGCTAACTTCAACGTAAAAAATCTAACATCAACTGCTACAGGAAGTTTTCCATGAGTGATCCACCACCACCCACTACACTGTCACTTATAAACTTTGCCAGCCTCCGCTTCCCATACCTACTGAGGTGCAGGTGAATGCTAGTGAAACCCGACCTGTTGATAGACTCAACTGCCACCGCTGGAATGTGAGACATGCCCTCCACCACCAGTGCCTTCTCCAACCCCATGTTAACATGCCTAGCAGAAGCATTAAGATGAGGGCGATCATGACACTGAAACATCAGCATGAAGTGCACATTAAGCTTTACCAGGTCACCACCTGCATCATATTCCCCATCCCTATCAAGACTACTCCCTGCTTCACCCACAATCACTACCTGATCCTCTTTTATAAAATTCCTACATAACTCCCCTATGTGAACAGTCACCTGAGCCAACCCTGCACTAGGTTTCACAATGCTGGTGACCTGGTACTCACACTCCAACACTTCCTGAAACTGCTGGCCCACACCTCTGCCATACGAACTGCCTAGCAGCATAGCCTTCTTCTTTCTGTTACAATTTCCAACTGACTTAGGCTCCGGAACTGCTGAGGGCTGCTGCATGTTTCTTACACCTACAGATAAAAGAGGCTCCTCTTCACTAAACTCTGATGGTTTGTCAAATCTATCGGTTATACGCAAAGTACAACTGTCTGAATATCTCCTCCTCCTAGCTGCCTTCTAAATCAACTGCCATTTCCCATTCCCCGGCGCCCTTCACCTGCCTCAACCTATTTAGTTCCTCCTTTGTGTCTTGTAACTGCACTTGAAGGGTACAGATGTTATGCTTCTGCTCCTCTATCGACTAATTTCTGCCACAAATTATGTATTTGCAAGAGAGGATCTCACTAGAATGTCCACTGGCTTCCCCACTGGATTCCCCTCAATGAAAATACTTTGAACAAATCTCATTTGATTATAAGCCTCTATGCCTCGATTTCACATAGGATCCCCCATTTCATTCGATTCTGAGGCGCAATTCCAGCACAGTTGATGGCACGATCGGGAATTTGGATTGAGGAAGGAGGTGTGCTAGGGTAGTCCATGCAGTTGTGCAAAGCCATTGTGCCAGGGTGGTGTAATGGGTAGCACATGTGCCTCGTGAGCAGGAGACTTGGGTTCGAATCCCAGCCTTGGTACAAATTTGCATACATGTAGATTCAAGCAACAAGGCAGTATTTTGTATGCATGTGTGTTAACAAAAAATGCAGGTTGTATAGCTGAGCCAGGACAATCACTGCTTGGTTTACATGTCTATCTATTCCATAAAACGTATCAGACACAGCGAATGGTTATCTTTCCTTATAAACCTTTATATTCCATTCACATTTTCCATTGCTATACTACTTACACAGCTGGTCATAATAACAACAGCTGTAGTGTCTGAAGTTTTTTGTTAAGGTGAGTGAACAAAACAACCAGTATCAAATTGAAAACAGTTGTGGAATTATGAATATAACACTAGATCTGGAAATTACATCTACTGTTCATAGCTTAACTTTACTTTTGCACAGAAAAGTGAAAACTATGCAACCATAAATATGTTTCTGCATTTCTGAAGTGAACCAAAAATGCTGATCTAGAATTATAAAAGTAAATTTTGCTTGATACTTTTGTCTACTCCATAGATTGTGTTAATAAAATTAAAAATCATGGATATACTATGGGAAAAATGAGCTATTATTTGCCTTATTGCATATGCATGTTTCCTATAGGAACAATTTGTAGGGGGTTGGAGAATATTAACAGAATTGATTATGATAACAGTATCTAAGAATATTTAAAAATTTTTGATACGATTTATTTTTCTAAGAATGTCTGTCAGTTCTAAATCTACCGTATTTCTACATTGTTTTACCCTGTGAGAAAGAAATCTGTGACAATTCACAGCACACTTCTTCGTATACATATGATGTTATTCCAAGTGATTAGGATTCCACATACTACATGAGAAATTCATTACCTGTTCTTAAAATATTTAACAGACAAAAACAGTTCCCCAGAATTTGGATAATGAACCTACCAGTCATTTTACCCTCAACTGAATCTTTATTTCATTTGATACGCAGTAGATTTATATTTATGTATGAGAGAACTGACTCCATTTGTGAGCCGTTATTTGACTGTTCATGAGACACAAAATATGACATTTAGAGGCAGTTGCTAATCCGTATACCAAGCTGATGTCTTTTCAGAATCTGACCAGATGTTTGAAAATATTTTTCTAGCTAACCACAGGATCTAAGAATTTTCTCACTAAAATTTGGCTGTACATAGATGGAGAACAAATGACATGAGGTCTTGATCAGTAGACACAGATTAAATCACAAATTTCCTACCAGAGTGTAACCATGTGATAGTGTTGGTAGTGATCCATTTGTCAGAATGTTAACTAACATTATGATAAGGTAAGAAAGGGTACCCTGAATCAGTATTTCAGTATATAGCACAAACACCCATGAAAATGAGTCACAACATGTAGGCACATACTAAACACCCAGTTTATCAACTACAATAAAAAAAAAGTCTCTTTCCAGACCCTATAATCTGTTGCAAAAAGTAAACAATCAATTGTTGTAAAGTTGTGATTTTACTTTGGGACCACTGGGACACACAGTTTTCAACCACCCACCACTTCATGGGATATATTTGAAATCAATTTTGAATTTATCCTAGACACAATACCACATCTTGAAACTTCTGTGAGTTCACAATCTCTAAAACAAATTATAGTACTAAATAACTAGCAAAAATTGGAAAAAAATTTAATAAATAGCCACAACTATTTGGGCCACAATTCTGGTTGTATGCAGTTATGACCTTTTGAAAGTACAGATTTTAAATTTTCTGCTCATTTGTCACATGCTCCACCCCACTGCAGCTGCCTGCAGCTTGAGTACTAAGTACTATATTGTGGAGTGAATAAGAGGTTTGTGAATTACTGTTGTGACATTGGTAACATGCTTTGTTCATTTTGTCAAAATGTGCAGTTTCTAACCTGTAGTTGGTGCCAGTTTTTATGTTGCTGTTCACCAATGCAGTGTAAGTGCATGAAACAATTTGGTGTGCTATTAAAGAAGTAGTGTTGTGCTATTTAGCCTTTAAAATCACTGTTGTGCATTGTTTTCTTTGTATTTTAAAGCTGGTGCTGTTAAAGAGAAGTACATTTGCACGAGATGCCCTACTCTTCAATGTGATTGACATGATTAATTTGCAAATCAGAAATCATTAACTTCATTTCATAACATTTCTTCAGTTACTTAGGTTTATTCATTTAGATTTTGAGGTGTTTATATAGCTGCAGCCTATCAATACTCTTGAAATAACATTGAATGAATATACCTATTCAAAAAAGCAGATAAAAATTCACTTGACACCTTCCTGAGAAACAATCTCCACTCATTCCAAATTAATAATATAAGTGTAGACCAGATGTGGCTTAAATTCAAAGAAATAGTATCGGCAGCAGTTGAGAGGTTTATACCAAATAAACTAACAAACGACGGAGCTGATCCTCCTTGGTACACAAAATGGGTTAGAACGCTGTTGCAGAAACTACTAAACAAACATGCCAAATTTAAACAGATGCAAAATCCCCAAGATTGGTGATCCTGTACAGGAGCTCTAAACTTAGCACGGAGTTCAATGCGAGATGCCTATAACAGTCTCCACAACGAAACTTTGTGCAAAACCTGGCAGAAAATCCAAAGAGATTCTGGTCGTATGTGAAGTATGTTAGCAGCAAGAAACAATCAATGCCTTCTCTGTATGATAACAATGGAGATACTATTGAAGACAGTGCTGCCAAAGTAGATTTACTAAAAACAGCCTTCCGAAATGAAGGCCTTCACAAAAGAAGACAAAGTAAATATTCCAGAATTCGAATCGAGAACAGCTGCCAAAATGAGCAACGTAGAAGTAAATATCCTCGGAGTAGTGAAGCAACTCAAATCACTTAATAAAAGCAAGTCTTCTGGTCCAGACTGTATACCAATTAGGTTCCTTTCGGAGTATGCTGATGCATTAGATCCATACTTAACAATTATATACAACCGTTCCCATGAAGAAAGATGCGTACCCAAAGACTGGAAAATTGCACAGGTCACACCAATATTAAAGAAAGGCAGTAGGAGTAATCCACTAAATTACAGGCCCATATCCTTAATGTCGATATGCAGCAGGATTTTAGAACATATATTGTGTTCGAACATTATGAATTACCAAGAAGGAAACGGTCTATTGACACACAGTCAACGTGGGTTTAGAAAACATCGTTCCTGTGGAACACAACTAGCTCTTTATTCACATGAAGTGCTGAGTGCTATTGACAATGGATTACAGGTTGATTCCGTATTCCTGGATTTCCAGAAGGCTTTTGACACTGTACCACACAAGCTCATAGTAAAACTGCATGCTTATGGAATATTGTCTCAGTTATGTGACTGGATTTGCGATTTTCTGTCAGAGAGGTCACAGTTGATGGAAAGTCATCAAGTAAAACAGTAGTGATTTCAGGCATTTCCCAAGGTAGTGTTATAGGACCTTTGCTGTTCCTTATCTATATGAACGATTTGGGAGACAATCTGAGAGCCGTCTTTGGTTGTTTGCAGATGACGCTGTCATTTATCGACTCCGAATGCGAAATTATTTTGTTGGCACTGACCTAAATGGGGCAGAACGATCACCATGATAAAATAAGGGAAATCAGAGCTTGTACAGAAAGATATAGGTGTTCGTTCTTTCTGCACGCTATATGAGATTGGAATAATAGAGAATTGTGAAGGTGGTTCGATGAACCCTCTGCCAGGCACTTAAATGTGATTTGCAGAGTATCCATGTAGATGTAGATGTATAATGTGTATGTGTGTGAGATTGACATATTATGTACTCACGTTACATATTATTTTTTGTATGGAATAACATGTTTGTTCATAAGATTTCAAAGCAAATGTGTTCACTTGTCACCTCCTCTTCCCTCACCTGGCTGTTGTTGTCATCATCCCATATACAGAATGAGATATTTCACTCTGCAGTGGTGTGTGTGCAGATATGAAACTTCCAGGCTGATTAAAGCTGTGTGCTGGATTGAGACTCAAACTCGGGACCTTTACCTTTCGCTGGCAGAATGAGATTCTGGAAACAACCCCCAGACTGTGGCTAAGCCATGTTTCCGCAATATCCTTTCTTCCAGGAGTGCTAGTTCTGCAACGTTCACAGAAGAGCTTCTGTGAAGTTTGGAAGGTAGGAGACAAGGTACTGGCAGAATTGAAACTGTGAGGCTGGGTCATGAGTCTTGCTTGGGTAGCTCAGATGGTAGAGCACTTGCCCGCAAAAGGCAAAGCTCCAGAGTTCGAGTCTTGGTCCAGCACACAGTTTTAATCTGCCAGGAAGTTTCATCATCCCATATAGCACTTTGCACGTGGGTATTATGAGGTTACAGTGGGGCACAATGAGTGACGAGCTACTAGAGCACATGAAAGTTCAAAGCTGAAATTTTAAGAGGTCGTTACTATGCACTGTCTGATTTATGGCCTAAATTTTCATGTGGGATTGATCACTGGGGCTGATACCTTTCAAGTGTGCTTTTTCTCCTTAAAATCAGAGGTCAAGTTGGTGTTGTTTCCTTGGGAGTATTATCCAAACCTAACTACTTTTCAAAAGCTCTCTACATTTCAGTATTTTTTCAGATGCTTATTGAATTTATTACAAATATTTTAACTGGTAGCAATTCTTTTGCTCCAACACAGTTATTTTTTAGAGTAGTGCAACAATGTTCAACCCAAACAATAAGAGAGCTACCTAAAGTAATAAACCCTTGTATGGATTTACATGAAATATGCTAAACTGGGCATTGCCTCTCATTCATAATGCACTCAAAGTAATTTAGAACTATATACAGCTTCCTGCCATTTGGAACAACTCCAAGAAGTCACAACCGGGATTGCCACATAAACACTTAACACTGTCAGTGAGGCATCCCCCTCGGTTCAAAATCAGATGGCATTATCAGTTCTACTGACATTGCTGCAAATTGTGCATTTGGTTAAAATACCATGGATAATACCTGTCATCTCCCCCTTCTCTGCTATTTGGCATAAAGAACAAAGTAGGAGCACAAAAATTACATTACATGTACCATTCCTTCTAGTTGGAGCCACAATCTGCAACTCAGTGAATGCTGTGCAACTGATGGCAGCTACGATAACCACCTTAACATGTCGAACTGGGCCACAGGCTGAGTGTATACTGCGGTTGTTTTCAACACTAATCAGTTGCTATATGTTTGAACATGTAATGACTGGTTGGTTTGGGGAGTAAAGGGACCAAACTACAGGGTCATCAGTTCCTGAATATGTGATAATTATTAAGTAACAGCAGTTCTACATATGTTTTATATTGGTAAGTGTGTCACTTCCGCACATTATCCCTTGCCAATGTTTCCTTCATAGAGAATACCTAGACTTTCCAATCAAGCCTCTCACAGTCAAGTAGGTAGGTAACAAAAACAGATAGTACTTGTGCTTATGTATCTCAGGTATGTTACTCGGGGTAATTCACTAAACATACCAACATAAGACAGCCTCCAGACATTCGATAATAGTGAAAGTAACTTTCAATTGCAACAAACAGGGGCCAACTTATCTGTATAAGGAACTGTAATTTACAACAGTGTTGCACTCTAGCCAATATTGAGCTGTATTCTAATGCAGAATCTTCTTGTGTTTCACCTTAATAGAGTTTCTATCTTGAAGTTTTGCTATTTAAAAGCTTCCATGTAGAAATGATAGCAGATAACATGAGTGAGCAGGTATGAAACAAAAGTCTATTATACCAGTTGGAAGGATATTCACTGGGTAAAATATTACATTTAGTGGAAGCAACTATAATCATTAAATGAACTTACAGACACCTCCATGTCATGTGTCATTAACTGAAAACTCTGATAAGCTCAGAATCCATGATAAGACAAAGTGATAACAAAAATAATAAAGAAATTACTAATTACGATAAGTCAGACTGGAATTATGGAAATAACTCCACTGAAATAAGATAAGATAGTTAAAATGTGCACTTTACAGGTACACAAATACTCATCACAGCAGTTGACTTCATATCAGCTATATTATATGTGCCACTCATCAACATCTGGAAATGTCACAAAAATACACCACCATTCAAAACATGCACAGTTATGTATACAGTGAAGTACAGACTCAAACCATACATTTGGTTGTATGAAATGTGTTAAAGAAAACTATTATTAAGTTTCTCCATGATTTACATGGCCTTACTTGCACAGAGAATGAAAAACAGCAACTAATAAAAGTATTTTAAAATGACAGAAAGGAGTAAATTTACAATTGCTTTCCACATCAGGAACATTTTGTGACATCCACTAAACTGCCTTGTTGATGGTGAATACTGAACTTCAACAGAGCGAACTGACACAATGGTTAAAACACAAGACTTACAATTAGAAAAGGGGATCACATTCTCATCCAACTATCCTGATTTTCAGTTTCCTATGGTTTCCCAAAAATCACATAACCCTCACTCCCTCAACCCTCCCATCCCCACCCGCACCCCTACAACCTGTTGAACTGAATAATCAAAGTCTCTGATGACCTTGATTTTACAGGACATTAAACTATAACATTCCTTCCCTTTTTTTCTTTTTATAAGGTGTATGCTTGCTGCATGTGTTGTAACTTTCATATTCACACTTACATGTATTGTGTCTGTTCTTTCAGATGTATCCAAAAGAACAGACACCATTTGTATGATTCAGCAGCCACATGTAAAGAATGAAAGAGAAATTTTCAAATCTCAGCCTCATATGAGCATTGCATTACATGCAACAGCAACATGTGAAAATTTGTGGCAGACTGGGATTGAGCATGCCTTTTGTCCACCCCAAATGTCCAAAGGAATGGACACCACTCAAATAAATATGTACATATATGCATAATGGCAAAATGACATTTTCTCTGTGGATGCATTCTCTCATGCAAACTCTTCTGGATCTCAGCAGAACAGCTGCGAGCAAATAGCGGATAATGGGTAGAGAACATTACATCAGTAATGTGCAGCATGTGGAAATGTGGGGTGGATGGAAGGTATCCTTGGATGACCGAGGTGGTTAAGGCAACTGATCTAGAGAAGCAGAGCATCTGGGTTTGAGCCTCAGTCCAGCACAAAGTTTCACATGTCATTTAATGCAACACCTGTATTCAGCTGATATCTGAAAATTTCTTGTTCACTCTTTGGTATGTTGAGATAGATACATAAATCAATGGATAGCATCTTTTATGCACTGCAGCTTGTTGGTAATGGACCATAAGAATGAAAAATTCCACTCACAGTCGAAGCATATGCATGTATCACTCTACACTTATTTACAGAAGTAACAGACTGAGTTTCATGCATTTGTAACTGATTTTTGTGCTTTTTCTTTTATTTAATTTCTTTACAGGTGATTACTGGAGGGAGTCATTCACAATTTATTTTCTTTAGTATATATGTGTGACCACACATTTCATGAAAACAAGAACTGTGTAGCTGAGTATACTCAGTTACTATTACTGGCATACTGCTCTCAGGAAATGCTGGCTTATTCACCTAGGATAAAATATTTGTGGTAGGGCAACAACATACAAGTCAAAGATGGGGTCAGAATAGCAAGTTATCAGGAGTTGTGAAATTTTGTAATGCAGAGAAGTTGTAACAAAATCTTCCTAAAATGAGCACCCACAATGATTTATAGAGCTTAAAGTCAGGAAGACAAAACATAATTTTTTTTTAAAATAAGCATTCAGCACATGTAGATAATCGTTTCTGTCTCTGTTACAAAGGTATGCATAGAGAGCATACAAGCCACATTACCAAATATAATACATGAATACTTTAGTCATGTATTTTTCCAGGGTATCTGCAGCATACACAATTTGTGCCCTTGCTTAAAAAAAAAAAAAAAAAAAAAAAAAAAAAAAAAAAAAAAAAAAAAAAAAAAGAAAAAAGAAGAGGCGTGTTAAGAGTATTGAAACCTAAATGATGGTTTTGTTACTACTTGCATTCTCAAAAATAATTGAAACTAACTTGAAGGATAGACTATTGTGTCGCACAAATGAATATAGGCTTCCAAACAAAGCACAGTTTGGTTTACAAAGTTGAAGATGTACAACATCACCCATTACAGACTTCACAAAATTGGTACTTGAAGTTCTTGACGATGACTGTTTTACAGGCATATTCTTTAACTTGTCAAAGGTTTTTTGGTACTTGACCAAAAATACTACTAAATATGCTAGAAGCACTAAGTGCAGGAAGAATAGATGTCAAATGGTTCCAGTCTTACCTGGAAAACAATCAGCTAAATAGAGATAGTTCAAACATCTGCTGATAGTACATTTTTAGTAAAGCAACTGTCAGACAAGAAACTTATAATTATAGGTATTCTTCAAGGTAGTATATTGGTATTGGGTCCAGTTCTGTTCTTAATATAAATCAATGACTTTCCAGACAGTATAAGACATGGAGAAAAGTTCCCTTTGCTGATGATAGCAACATCATAGTCACTGATAAAACACCAGAACTCATATTAGAGAAAGCAAATGGAACTCTCAATGATGTTTACAGTTGGGCAGTAATTAACATCGAACATAAAGAAAACAAACGGTATGTGCTTTAGCATACAGAGGAAACACAATTCTGTAACATTAAGCATTGATGATAAATTTATAGATTGTGTAAACAAGCCCAAAGTTTTTAGGGCTGAATACTCATTGTCAGATAACATGGAATGACCACACAAAGATACTGGCAAAATGGATGTCATCAGCATGTTTTGCTCTTGGGTTCTAACATCAGCTTTTAACAGCCAGTGTCTTGCAGTGACATGCTATTCTGACATTTACATACCTCTTAGCTATGAAATTATTTTCTGGGGATTGAAGGAACAAAACAAAGATATAATTTTTAAGCTGCAGAAAATGGCTGTAAGAATAATAGCTAGAGAATCACTGTAAAGAACTGTTTAAACAACTGGGTATCCTTGCTGCACCAAATGAGTACATCTGTCAAGCTGTTGTGTACATCCGGGGAAATATTACTAAGTATTTCACTAATAGTTCTACACCTAATCACATGACAAGTGCCAGTTTTGACTTTCATTTTCTAAGGGGAAAGAAAAAAATTAAAATAGCATTTTCTATCAGGGAATAAAATTGTATAATAAATCGCCAATGAGCTGCAAAATACTACTTTTATATATACTACTAATATATATATATATATATATATATATATATATATATATATATATATATATATATATATATATTAGTAGTATTTTGCATGTCATTGGCGATTTATTATACAATTTTATTCCCTGATACAAAATGCTATTTTAATTTTTTTTCTTTCCCCTTAGAAAATGAAAGTCAAAACTGGCACTTGTCATGTGATTAGGTGTAGAACTATTAGTGAAATACTTAGTAATATTTCCCCGGATGTACACAACAGCTTGACAGATGTACTCAT
Organism: Schistocerca gregaria; assembly: GCF_023897955.1. Classification (NCBI taxonomy): domain Eukaryota; kingdom Metazoa; phylum Arthropoda; class Insecta; order Orthoptera; family Acrididae; genus Schistocerca; species Schistocerca gregaria. Next base: position 161,185,903 of record NC_064931.1, read on the forward strand.
TTGGTGCAGCAAGGATACCCAGTTGTATAACAGTTCTTTACAGTGATCCTCTAGCTATTATTCTTACAGCCATTTTCTGCAGCTTAAAAATTATATCTTTGTTTTGTGCCTTCAATCCCCAGAAAATAATTTCATAGCTAAGAGGTATGTAAATGTAGGAATAGCATGTCACTGCAAGACACTGGCTGTTAAAAGCTGATGTTAGTACCCAAGAGCAAAACATTCTGATGACATCCATTTTGCCAGTATCTTTGTGTGGTCATTCCATGTTATCTGACAATGAGTATTCAGCCCTAAAAACTTTGTGCTTGTTTACACAATCTATAAATTTATCATCAATGCTTAATGTTACAGAAAAAAACAGCTATACATTCTTAATAAGTGACTCATACTGCATAATAAAAGATTACTTATAGGATTCACAGTAGTGGTTAGTAATGAAAGGAGATATCTACATCACCTTGTTACATTACAATACTTGCAAGAAAATCATATGCCAAGACCTATAGTGCAAGGCAGTAATGTCTTGTCATCCTCCAACATTTCACTTGTCATGAGGGAACAGCGACTCAGTTTTTCACATGGACTGAAGGGAGGACATGAAGAAGGAAATGGAGAACTGTCAGTTTTCTGAATGGGCTGGATTCAGATTTCTGAATGGACTGGAGTGAGTGAAATGGGTATAGAAGTTAGGTCATGGTTCCTCAGTCATTAATGAATGCCCTTGATGTACACAGCAATGAAGAGTAAAACTGTGTTATATCAAAGAAAACTGTACAATATGTGCCAGCCAAAAGGTGCATTGATAGATGGTGAACTCATATTTGGGAGAATGTAGCTTTTCCTGTCTGACCATCCCGATTTAGGGTTTCTATGGATTTCCCAAATCATTTCAAGCAAATACCAGGATGGTTCCTTCACGAAGGCCACAGCTGACCTCCTATTCAATCCTCATAAAGCATACTTATATATTACACACGTATTTATATTTTTTAGCCATTTATTTTCATTGTATAATTATGACAAAGCCTACATTATTGTAAGATGATCCCCGGATGAAAGGATAGATTAGTAAATCAGTACATAAATAAATAAGTTATATTAATTAGGAGTCATTAAAAGTCTTCAGTCTATCAATTAGTGTGCCTTTGTCTCTGTACACTTTTTTATCAAGAGCCGCAAATAACTAATTTTTCTGTCACTTTTCATTTGTCTTGTTTTGTTTGGGTGTATAGCTGCATTAAATTTCTTTAAAGAAGATATCTTTCTGAATGAAGTTATTTTTTATTTGAAACAAATACTTTATTTCATTTGCAATTACCTGATACTTTCATCCTATTTGATTTTAAGATGTTGTCCACACCATGCGTTTTTATTTGAAGAGATATACTGGCTATTTTAGTGTGTCATGTATGCTGGTATAGTGTCCAAACCAACATTAAGAATGCACTTCTTTCTTTCTAAATACAGAACTACACACCTGTGATTGAGGTGGGATATACTTACTACAGGTGTATTGCAATTATATTACAGATGCCATTACATGTTCTTTCTCAGACAGCTGTGTAGATCATGACATGCTGTAAGCATATTACATAATTTTTGTGCAATGTTGCTTGATAATGTCCAAGAGGCTGAAATTATCTAATTGCAAATGAAATGAAATAAAGTATTTATTTCAAATAAAAAACAGTCATACGGAGGAAAATGACTTCTTTTGAATCAATTACAATTCTTTAATCTTTGGTCATTAATATTTTCATTATGAGGTTACATCATCTATTGTATTCCTCCTGTCAGTCAGTACCTAAATGTTCTGGCATCATCTTACTTTTTGTTTTCTTTTAGGACAAGTGGTATAAATGAAATTTCTTCAAATCCTTCTAAGTTAATCAAATGGCAGGAATTGCATCTCAATCATCCTAGTTAGCAAATTATATGAATAAAAAATCAGAAAGGTAGAAGGGTTTAGAAAGTCATCACAACTACACATCTACACATTATGAAATAGTCTTCCATAACTTTCTGAATAACTTTCCCTCAATTATGGCATTTTAAATACATAACAATCAAAGAAAACCACACTTAAATAAACAAGACAGTTGTTCAAACCCTAGAAAAGGCATATATATGATCATAAAGTGCCACTATGTACATAATGCCCACATAAAACTACTGACATCTTCAAATTAGGGTGACAGATGAGAATAGTAAGCCTAAATATATATGAACCAATTGAATGGCATAGATTTTTCATTGCCATCACTAAATTTATAGAAGACTCATTTTCAGGCTTACTGGCTGTCAGTCACTTTGACAACATTCGTTAACACTCTGTAGCTAGTCAAGTTTAAAAGCAGTCCTCTGATACAACCGGCCACTCTTCCAATTTATTGCCTCACTATTTGTCTGTTCAGTCACCTTTCATGCATAAAAGTGCATATCCTTTATTTGCAGTGGAGAACTTGTAAAATATGGAGTATACTGTGATAAGTCATTCAGTAACAGTAAAATAAATAGGATGTTATACTGATTTATTTGATGTTTCCAGATGAATTGTATCTTCTTGCAAAGACCACACATATTACAGCACAGCTAAATACGTATTTTTATATCTGAAATTTTGCTTAATATATATTTAGTTGGCTGGTAAAAAGGCAAATAACTTTATAGTACCAGGTTTGTTAGTCAATATGAGTACAAAGTTAAGGAAATAATGAGACAAAGCTTTGTAACAAAATACTACTGATTAGTCACACTTTTCTTTTAATCCATGATAGTCTTCAGATTCTCTGTTATAAAATGATGCAGCGAGCTACAAATCTGCAATATGAGACATACATACTGTCATTAGATTTTTGAACCCCTTCATAGAATTAACATGTATATCTGAAATGTACTGAGAATAGATAAAACTGATTACTTTGCATAATAATACTGCCACTGGAAATTAAAGGAATAACCAGCATCTACTGGAGGATACTGTACCATTTACAACCTATATTTTGTGACAATTTCATTCATATGGAAGACTATTATGGAACTACTGCTGAATACACTCAGATTACCTTCACATTAAGATTACACAATTTGCTCTGAGATAAATCTTCATGCCAGCTTTTAAACATTGACTTTGACAACAAAATGTGAAGGTAAAATTGAGCTAGTATTCTTTATGGTAATGAGCAGTTAGTGGGAGATCTACCTGTTAGGTGGGGAGTGCTTTTTCCTTGCTGGGTGACAACTACGGCCCCATGGGTAGAAGGAACAACATGATGAGTAACAGAGGTATGCTGTGTCAGCAGCCCTGAAGGCAAGGAATGGAGCTGGAGGGATGCAAGTCCTGTGCCACTGACTGGTTCTACCAATTTTCCAGAGTCTGATTTCTTCTTATCTTTTATTTGCATACTTCTTTCTGAAAACTCTGAGTCAGTGAATGGTGTCTGGGTACCATCATGTGGCAAATCAGTTAATTGTCCAACAGTAGGTTTGACATCACTTGTAGCTTCAGTATCAGTCCCTTGCAACTGTGATACAGCTGCTTCCAAGACATACTGTTCCACATACTCCTTTAGTGCACTGTGAACATCTGAAGCACGCACAGACATCTGCTGTACTTCAGGAGGTAATGAAACAATCTTTTGCATTGTAAGAGAAACTTTACCTTCTGAGTCTGCCTCAGATCCCTCTGTTATAAGAGTCTTAGAACCACTACTTTCTTCAAACCATAAACCAGAATGTGCTGCAGCACTTACAAGATCAATTGTGTTTATTCCACTAGTAATTGTTGCAGTTGGGTCAAGGGTGTCAGTACTTGAAACCATTGTGTTAGATCCTCCACTAGTAAAACTTGATGACATAACTGAATCAGTTTCATACTGATATGTTGCATGAGTTGCTGTAGAGCTGGACGGTTCCAATGAATCAGTGCTTCCAAGCATTAAATCTGCTCCTGCAGGAGTGGTTCCACAATGATCACCACTGTTATCTTCTTTACCAGATGAACTTAGATCCCCTTCACGACCACTGGAGCTGCTTCGGTCATGAGCTCCCGAGCCTGAACCTATCCCTCCTTGGCCTTGTACAGATGTTTCCTCTTCTTCCTCGACTGAATCTGACATAGTAATTCCAGGAGGTATTGCTGTCGTCTCCAGCACATCTAAAGAGTCAGTAGAAGTAGCTGTGACCATCGTATCAGCTAGTAACTCTATGGAATCAGTCATTAAATCACCTTGTGTGGCATATCCCTTTTGTGCCTGCATCTCTATAGAATCAGTGCTACCTGTCATCAGATCTCCTGACTTCTCTGCAACTGTTTTAAGATCGAGAGAATCTGTGCTGGCACGCGACGAGTCTCGATGTTCGACAGTCCGCAGATCCAGTGAATCGGTACTGCTCTTCATCGAATCTGTTATATCACATGTCGATCGCCTCGGTGATTCCGGCAAAGTGTGTTGGGTAGTTGGTTGGTCAAGGTCGAGCTCAGGGACATGAGCAACTTCTTCCAAGGAATCACCACGATCAACAGATTCGGTTCTCTCCAACACACTGCTCTCAGTCTGATCTTCACCACAAGTTTTATCCCGTTTTTCAGCAAATTTTTCTACATTGGATTGAGCTTGTCGAATAATTTCATCAATTTCAAACATTCTCTTCTCGTAGTCGTCAGAGTCAACTGACTCACCTCCAATCTTTCCTTCACCTACAGACATAGTTTCACAACTTTCAGATTCAGACACTTGACTTTCGTGACCTTCTTCGATCTCAGATAGCAACGATTCTTCCTCTTCCTTTGCTCGTGATTCAATCTTAGCAGCTTCAATACATGCACTTTCTAACCCTTCAAACTCTTTCAATGAAGAAAGTGATATGTCATCTCCCTGTACACTACGAGCTGATGAGTATCTTTTACTGAGGCTACCATTAAGAGAATCTTGAGACCCGTGTGATTTCTTGCGAGCAGCTTCAAGTGCTAACTGATGTTCTAATTGTTCAAACTCCTGAAGAGAACTCATTGAAACATCATCATGCTCTCCTGATCTACTAAAAAACTTACGACCAGCCAAGACGTCGTACTCAGGAGTACTGCTGAGTGATTCCTTCATACTGCCAAAACTTCCAATTGTGGATGCTTGATAACTTCCAATACTACCAACTTTGCTGCTACTCTGATCAAACTCACTTATTTCTTCTTCTTTTATGTCCTCTAGTGGTGCACGTTCAAATTCCATTTCATATCCATAGCTAGATGACGAGCTTGATGCTGTTTCTGTTTGAAACTGCATTTCCATCCACTTCTTATTTGCTTCTACTTCATTTTCATAGCCACTTTCTTCACTTTCATAACTACCAGCTTTTGCCCCATTTTGTTCCTGACTGGTCACAGGCTTCTTTGCAGCACCGCCACTAGGAGGACTGTCTTCAAAAGGAAATGGGCCAACATCATCACCTGCACCAGCTTCTGGATAGTACTTCAGTTGTGTCATTTTGGTTGTTGGTGCCGGTGGTGAAACGACAACTGTGTCATCGTCACACGGCTTATGTGAATGTGCTTTTATTGTCTGTATTGCTTTTTGTATGCGTACACTTTTTCCTTCAGTGTCGTGTTCCTCTGCCTCTTTACCCACTTCTTCCACAACAACATACTCATCAGTTAAATCTGGTTTCTCTAACATTTCAAACGAATCACTTGCCGGTGATTCAGTTGCAGGTGAACCTACTTCACTTTTAGAGACTATCTTCTTTTCGGTTTCATAAATAGTCTTCTCTTCCGCTCCTGATGCCTCATCTGCTGAACGTGATTCGTGAACTCTATCCTCTGCATTTTCATCTTGTTCTGACTCTTCAGAAATGAAATCTGGTGCTCTTTCTTCATCTACTACATATTCCCGTCCTTGGTCAGTCTCTGTTTCTGAAGATGCTTGGCTTGATATGGACACTGGTGTTTGTGGTAATGTTCTGGTTAATTCTTCACATTCTAGATCTGGGTAGTGAAAGTCTCTGTCAACAAGTGGGGTCATGTGCTGTGTAACAGTTATATTTGGAATTGCATTAGGTGATGAAACAGTTATATCACGAGTCTGATATCGCCTCTCTTTAAGAGGACGGTCACCTGTCTCTGTTTCATGTTTTTCAGCTGTTAAATCACCAACGCCAGTCCCTGGGTGTACACTTTGTATTGCAGGCAAAAACTGTGGATCTTTCTGAATTGTAATGCCAGCATCTGTTGTCTCTTCCTCAGAGACAACATCATACGACATACGTTCTTCTGGTACTGGACTTACATGTGATGCATATTCTGCTGCACGACTGAAGGCACCTGAATATTCCATTTCTAGTTCAGTTACACTTGCTTGAGCCACTGATGATAATTCTGGTGTATCTCCTTTCAGTTCACATTCTTCTGCTGGTTCTGGTGAAAGTGGCCTTTCCACAGGGTCTTCAAAATCTTTTCCATCTGAAGAACATTGTTTTAGAAGCTCTGCTAATTCAGAATCAGGTCGGTCATCTGAAAAACCTGATGACACAGGCCTATGCCCATCAGAATCTGATTTACTAACTTGAGATTGAGGCCTGCTTGAATCCAACTCTCTGAACTCTATTTCAGTATCTTCATCAATACTAGAAACATCTTCTAGTTGAATTCTGCCCTCTTTCAAATCACGGTGGAAACCTTGATCTGCTTCTGTTTGGTATGATTCTTCTTCTGACCTCTCTGACTCGTCAATATCTTTCTTTTCATCACTACTAACTTCTTTGAGTGTCAATGGTCCTGTATCTTTATATTTATCACTTTCAGCCATGTCACCAAATGCATACATGCCAGTTTTTGAAGGAGCAGTTTCTGGATAGCATACCTTCTCATGCTTAGTATCACTTACAACAGAAGAGAGTGCAAATGCACTAGTACTTTCTTTGCGCCTATGCCCTAAGCCTCTTTTACTGACATCCTCAAAGTCATCATACTCAGGAATGTAGTCAACTTGAGTAGGACCATTACTTTCATGAACACCAGTGTCTTTTATTGCTAAATGATCACATGATTCATCAAGAACAGGACTCTGTGACTGTGATGTCACCTGTGTACAGACACTCTGGATACCATATTCATCGACAGATGATGTTGTTATGGTGACTGACGAGAGTTGCGTGTCTTGTTCAGATGAGGGTGGTGGATGTGTGCTTGTACCTGAATCTGCCACATATGATTGTGAAGCATCTACTATCATATCAACATCTTCAAGACTTAATTGTGACACCTGTGACACAGTCATAATGGTTGGTTCTGAAGCCACTGATGCTTCCATCTTATCAATATCTGCTCTTAGTACTTCAATGACAGTTCTTAAAGCACCAGCATCTGAAGTACTTGATGTACTCAACATGCTGCTTTCTTCAACACTTGATCCAAGCCTATCATCCTGAATCTCAGTGCCTGTTTCTGATAATGGGCTATCTGTGATAACTGGTCGTGGCTCAGGCTGGAATATCATTTCATGAGAACGTTTCATACAATGATGTCTTTCTCCTTCATCGGACATGGAACCTAAAGTCTGGTCTCTTACTTCTTCTTCAGGCATAAATATTTGTCCAGTGTAGTCAAGAATATCAGATTCACTAATTACCTCAAATGGACTAATTCTTCCATATTCTTCCCCCTCTGTTTGCCTAGAATCAATATGAAATTCATCAGCTCCAGATTCTTTCCCATTAGCACCATATATGGTGTCAGATGCTTCTGATTCAGCAATGTGAGAAGCAGTTATATGGTGACATGATTGAGTTAGTTTTGCTTCATCCATTTCTGTTGTGAAATCCATATCACGATGATCATCTTCATCCATTACAACAGATCCAACCATGCCATCCATATCCCTTTCAAGTTCCAGTGCTGATGGCACTAGGGTCTCTGATGCTTCACTTGATACTTCTATACTTGCCAAGTGGCCGGAACTTTCAGAATCTAAAGACTTCATTGATTCCCTAGAACTAAGAGAACTAACTGCAGTATGGTATTCATGTGATGTGGCTGCAGAACGAGCAGAATATTCTGCTGATGTAAGAGCTGACTCATATTCAGAGGATCCAGTTGTTCCACTGCCAACACCAGCAATTAAAACTTCAACATCTGAGGAACAAGGTCTACTGTAGGTGCGACCACTTTCAGAAGTTTGCTCAAAAGACTGATAATGGCTCTCTCCTGAACTTGACCAAGCTTCAAAATCTGCTCCAGATCTCCTATCTGCACGCAAAGTGACTCCTGTCACACACTCTGCAGGGTCTGATGACTCATGTTGATGACGGCGCATTACCACTGGCGTTTCTACATCAGACTGTTCAGTTGAATAATCCCGCTCTTTACTGAAAGGTACTTCCGTTGGCGATTTTGTACGTTCATCTTGTGTTGAAGAATGTTCCAGTTTTTCACTGTAACTAAATTCTGTCTGATCATGAGTAACCTGTTTTGACAACTCCGGCTGCACCTCAGCAGAATGTTCTGTCTGTATTGCCTCTGTTGTTCCACTTTCAGAGACATCTATGCCAGTTTTCAGTTCACTTTCACATGCCCCACTCTTATCTGAATGTAAATTAAACTCCACTGATGGCTTCTGTAATTCACTCACAGTAGCTTCTGGTTTACTAGTTTTTCTTGTCATATCAGGGTCTTCTGATTTACTCTCTTTGTCTGTATCACTTTCCATATCAGTTTGGAATGATTGTGAGCTTGAAGTAGCTTCAAATACATATTCTTGAATCAAGTGTGAGGTAGACTGTTCTTCTGTAGTTACAGTTTTGGACTTAGCCTCACTGAGTGATTCAATGTGTTCTTCGAGCTTATGGTCCTTTTCCTTCCTTAAAACTGACATTTTTGCAAACATTTCTTCATCTCTGTCTCTTATTAAAACACCATCAGTTTCTTCTTCTCTCTGGCTGCTAGTATCAACTCTGTCCTTTGACACCTTATCTGTTTTTTCTGATTCCTTAACAATTTTACTAGAAAATAAGTCTTTTTTTGATTTCAGCTCAGTCTCCTTGGTCTCACTTGTTAATTTCTGAGCCTCCTCATCTAAAAAGCTTGCAGAAATCTTTTTCCCTACTAATAAATGAGAATCATCCTTTTTGTAAATCGAAATGTCTTCTATTGTGGATTCCACAGTTCTGGTGTCTCTGATGTCTGAGGTTTCAGTTACAGTTTTTTCCTGTTTTTCTGTACCATCCTTTGCAATAGTTGTTTCTTGTTTCTGTATTTTCTCAGCATCAGATTTTAAATCGTATGATTCAGTCAATGCTATGTCAGTAGCTTGCATTTTCATACTGCCATCTTCTTTTGCTTCCATATAATCAACTGAGGCACTAACTTGTTCAGAGTAGGATTCTTCAATTTGTTCATCAAATTTGTTTTCAAAGGTTAGCATTTTAAACTCAAATTCGGATGGTGATTTCTTCTTTTGCATCAAATCTTCTTTCTTCTTATGCTCTTCAATCAACTCTTCTTGTGCCGCCTCCAAGGACTCACGTACTTCTGCTAATGTTTTTTCTACCGCTTCTGCAGCTTCCAGTTTAGCTAAATCGATAGAAGGCTCAAAGCTGTCATCCAGTGCCCCATCACAACTAGTGCTATCATGTGGAATTTCTTCTTTTGAAACTGTTGTATACTTGCCTAACTGACCTTCAACTGGTGATAAATCAGTATCAACTCCACTGCTTCGTAGATCTTCATCTGTAATTTCTATGCTTGACGTTGTGTCTGTCCTAGAGAACTTTTTTATTTGTTCTCTGTGTTTCCTGGCAAGAACAGATTCCACTAGCTGAACTTCCCTCGGCTCAAGCTGTTCTTTACCAGACAGATGTCGCAAGTACTCAGTAACTTGTGTCTCGGCAATTTCAGGAGGAGGGACTGGAGGTGATGTACTAGCCTCGCTTCGAAAACATAAATCATCACGTTTTGAAACTTCTTCTTCAATGCTATAAATAACTTCTTCTGCTAAAATTCTTGCCTGCTCTTTTGTGATTAGGTGAGGAGCACCATCTCCAATGTGCATATGCTCTTCTGAATGTGTGGATGCTACTGGGATTTGTTTGATGACAGACATTTCTTGGGTCACTTCCTCTTGGATTATTTGTGGTTCTTCTTGCACTGGAACTTCCCACACTGTGTCATGTATGTGCTCTTCAGGCTGGTACAGTGGATGTTCTTCACCTCGTGCCTCTTCTGGTGTAACATCAGATTCTGATGCTGTGTCCTCACTTTCCCCTGGACTATCACTATCAGTTCTTTGCTTTCCTGAGTAAGTTACTCTAATTAAAGGTATTGGTTCTTCTTCAATAACAGTGGAGCTCTTGTACTCATCCTGGGCTGATATCTTTCCTTCCTGAACTTCTAGTTCCTTAATTTCCTCTTCAATATCTTTTTCTGTTTCTTCTGTTTCACTTTTATCAACATGTACTTCTAAGGAATCTGATGGTTTTGAAATAGATTCCGTTTTATACTGCAGAACGTCATCTATTTTAAAACCTTGGTCTATATCAGAATCAGGAATAAGCTCAGACTGTTCCTTCGGACCAGATGTCAAATCTCCCATACCAATAGGAGCTTCAGGAGAGTAAATTTCCTGGAAAATTTCTGATGGCATTGTAGTCATTTCCTGATGTGTTTCAACAAATTCAGTGTCGAATTTCTGTGATGTGATATGGCTAGCCTTTACTGACTGTGTTTCTTTACATGTATCTTTACTTTCAAAGACACTTCGTATGTCTTTTACACCCTTTTTATAACTGGTTGCATCAGTTTCTTCTGTAATCCATGGAGCATCTTTGTCTTCTGTATCCTTGAGTGCACTCAAATCCACATATTCAACTGTTTTGCCATCAAGCGATTTCATTGTAGCTTCTGCATGTGAAACTTCTGATTTTATATCAGGCATGAAGGACTTTTCAGGAAATGCTTCATGATCAGTATGCTTTTCACTTACATCGGGTGAATGGTGTATCGATTTATGTTCAGGCGAAGATTCCTCCTCTGGCTGTTTCATTAACTGCTCTACAACCATTTCTTTCTTTATATGAGCTTCAAAATACCTTTTTTTAGCCTGTACACTACTGCTGCGATCAAATGGGGTAATGTCTGTCATTGGTAGTGAGACTGACCTCTCGTATATTGATTTTCGAACGGGCAATATTTTGGTGCTGACTTCTGAAAGAGGCCCTATTTCAGCAGTGGCATGTGGTATCTTCTCAAAAACTTTGTCTTCAGAGATACTGTGTCTCTGTTTCGAAATTTTACTCTCAATAAGCTTTGTTTGTGGCTCATGTTCAACATCAGTAGCTTTGTAATCATTTGCTGAAGCATCTGGCTTCATTGCACTTTCTTCCTCACCACCATCAACTTCTGGAATGACAGAGGAAATGTCAGTAGTAGGTTGACTAACAACAGTATCTATAACTTCTTTTTCTGAACCTTCCCTGTCTGCACTATCTAAAGAAGTGAAATGTAAGTGCTTGCTGTCCAGTGCTGTTTGATCCATTTGTACTGTGGGATCACTTAAAGTTGTTTCTGAATCACATTTGGATTTGGATTTTGCACCCATCTCCAGTGTAGCTGCATTTGGAGCACTCTGTGCGGGTAGCATTATTGAGCGAGGCTTTGGAATAGGCAATGGCCCACTATCTTGTTTAGCGTCTTGTGTACTAGAGGATTTTGTATGACCAGTTGTCATCTGTTCCCAAAACTTCTTCCTTTCTGAATAACTCTGCACATCTTCTATGACTTGATCTGGTTGTTTTTCACTGACTGGTTGTTCTGAAACACTTGTGACAGGAAGACTGCTTGACAATAAATTGGTAATGGGAATTGTGGGTACATCTTGGACAGAAGCAGGAGTAAGTCTTGGGCTTGGTTCTGGATGCATTATTAACAAGCTCTCCACTGCTTGCTGATGGTCCACTGTCTGTTTTAGCAGTCTGCTGCTTTCTAGAAGAGATTTCAAGAAGGTTAGTAGAAAGAATATGTACCAACCACTTTCTAACTTACAAATGTTTAAGTAAGTTTTGTTATGACAGGAATTATACAAACACTACATATATAAAAACCACATTCTTGCATACATATTAATCAAAGAGATAAAGGTGTTAATATTACATTTACTTAATATCTTACTTACACACAGTATCATAGAATATTGCAAAAAATATTCTTAATTTTTGTCTATGTACAGTAAACTGATGGAACTAGCACAACAGGAGGAATGTTTGTAAGCAATTAAATTACAACATTATAAATTACAGTATAAGTAATAATTTCTGCATCCTACATGCTACATGCATCCATTTTTCATTGTTCCTAAGGAGATTAGCTAGAATAACACATGATATTGGCAGTGTATAATATATCACAGGACAAGTAAAAGAGTATTTGAAGGTAATACCCTCATGCTCCACTAATTTCAGGAAATTTAAATTAAATAATTGAAAATTAAGAGTTTGATATAATAATCTGTGTTAATTCTGTAGTCTGAAATATGTAGGAATAAATGAAACTATGGATGTAAATGCTACACTCACTACAAAAGTCAGTGAAATGAACACTTAAAAAACAATTTATTATTCTCTATTTTTTCAGAAAACTTGTGACACGTATATATAGGTCAGGTATGAGCAATTAAAGAGAGAAAAGGTAATGAAATAGCCCTTGTCTCATTGACTTGTAATGATATGGAGACACCACAGAAATGTGAACTGATCATCTGAAAACTGCACAGTTCTCATAGGAAAAATAAATACCAATGAAGGTGAGATTAATAAGCACAAATAGAAAGATTTATGTGTGGTGCAAATGACCATGTATAATTTACATACAAAGAGCCAAAGAGGGAGATAGAGGGAGATAGAGAGAGAGAGAGAGAGAGAGAGAGAGAGAGAGAGAGAGAGAGAGAGAGAGAGATGGATGGAGGGAGGGAGTGAGACACAAGGTGTGGTAGGGGGGCATTCAGTGGATAAATAATTAGCTAATATCATGAAGACAATGGAAATGATATTCTAGGTTTCAGAGAGGAATTATTGCTGAAAAATATAAGATATTAACTTACATAATAATAATTACTTTTTGAAATCAGGGACCTTCAATTTTGTACCTACAGTTATTCTACTAACTGACCCAAAGATGCTACACAGAATCTGTGGTGACTTTAGTTTATGTGTCATGTGACTCACAATGCACAAACTGAACATTTGTAATGTGTTCAAAAAACCTTTTTGAGTTTCCTATCTACCAATATCGGTTCCAACATGATTAGTATGAATAGCTGCTTTTTGAAGTCAGGAACATATTTCAGACTCACACTCCACAATGATGAACTGACTTTTGATTTCAGACATCAAAACCAGTTCTTTCTGTTTTTGATTATGAGAAGCACAAGAATGTATGCAGAAATGATTAAACAAGAATTACAACAAACTGGAATTCCGTGTTTAAGAGCTGAGGAATTAGGAGGTAAGTCAGAACATCATATTGAGGAAATACGAGGTACGTCAGAACATCATATTGCAGTATACCATAAAGCAGTTAAATAAAGTATAGAATTGAAGCAATGTTTAATAGAAAATAATATCAATATAAACAGTCCACAAAGTTGAATAAATAAATTGTGATATAGTGCAAGAAATTAGATGCTGATGCTTGTATAAACAAATTATTATCAAACAATGGAAAATCCAGGACAGAATAATGACAGTATTATGAAAAGTATAGAGTGCTATGTCCGATATATCTTCCCACCACCACCTACTCCAGTCCGGTCACAAGCATCACCTATCCCATCAGAGGCAGTGCTATCTGTGAAACCAGTCTTGTGATCCACTAGCTAAGCTGCAACCACTGTGCTGTGTTCTTTATGGGTATGACAACCAACAAGCTGCCTGCCTGCATGAGTGGCCATCGGCAAACTGTTTCCAAGAAATAGCTGGACCATCCAGTTGCTGAGCATGCTGCCCAACACAGTGTTCTTCATTTTAATGACTGCTTCACAGCCTGCGTCATCTGGATCCCTGATACCAACACCAGCCTTTCTGAACTGGGCAGGTGAGAACTCTCCCTGGAGTATATCCTACATTCCTATAACCCTCCTGCCCTCATCCTTCATTAGCCATTGTTCTACATCCACATCCCCTTCCCTGTTCCCACTCCAGCACTACATAGCCCTCTATTTCACAAACACGCCCACAGTCTTTTTACTTCTCTACTTTTCCACTGCCCCCCCCCCCCCCCCCCTGCACATAGCTGCCCTACCCTCTCACCATCTCATTCCTGTGAATTCTCCCACAAGGAGCACTTTACTGTCCCCCACTCCAACTCTGCTATCCCTCCTCCTCCCCACTCCAGTCTCCTGCTTACCTCCACCACCTAGAATGCTCCTCCCACCATGCACTGTGGCTGGCAGTCTGGCATCAGAAGCCAGAGACTGTGGTCATGTGTCTGACTGAGGTTCGTTTGTGTGTGTGTGTGTGTGTGTGTGTGTGTGTGTGTGTGTGTGTGTGTGTGTGTTTTGTCCAATTCTGATGAAGGTCTTTTTGGCTGAAAGCTTACTTGTTTGACAGTCTTTTTGTTGTGCATATCTGCAACTCAGCATCTCCACTATATGGTGAGTAGCAATCTAACTTGCTCATAATTTGTCAAATTATTATCAAATGAAACCTATATCTTCGCAGGAACTTCATATGATGTTCAGTTCAAATGACATTTAGTATTTCTCACAGAAAGTAGCACAGGTAACAATTAAAGCCAAAGTAGATGACTGCCCATGAAACAGTGGAAATTAGTTGGCACATGGCATGTATTTTGTAACACCGGGGTTCTGAATGTGCATCACACATTCAAAGCATTTGTTATTGTTTTTTGCCATTTCACTCTTTTACCATAGTGTATAATGCTTCACTGATACTGAGGTCATTAGAGACCTAATCTCTTGCTCTATTTGGTTGAGAGCATGGGAAGTAACTGGCTATGGCAATATCTGGAAAGACTGATTTACACACACTGTACAAAAACAATCCAAAATGCTTCCGTGATGATTTGAACCTGAATTCTTTGAAACACAATATTAGTGTTTTGTCACTGCATTATCTTGTGTAGTTCATTCCATACCTACATTTTTCAGTTAACATGAAGCCCACAAGATACATGTACATCTCCAACATCTTTACCAGAAATCAGGAGACAACAGTTTCACACTTGATCAACTTATGTTAACTTCCTATTCCTCATTACTTTTTTCCTTATTTACCTTAGTACCTGCCCAATTTGAGCAACAAAGTACAAAGATATTAATCCATTTAACTTGCTTATTGTTCACATTGATATGAATCAGTTAATTCATCACCTTGTCTCCTCCTGTGAAGAAGGCACATTAATTAAAAATCTGTAATATGTTAGCAATCTATAACTGAAATTATTAATGTCAATAAATGAAAAAGAAAGAAGAGTTTTTAAACAAGAGTTACTTGGTGTAATATTAAGGCAACTGATTTCAATATTATATGCTAACAGATCACTCTGTCTTCAGTTAGGAATGCAGCAAATGACAGTGAGAGAATGAATGGAATGGAGTCAAAAGAATGATGCCTTATATCTAATATGTGTTGTATTGCAGCTATAGTGCACAGTGTTGTGTGAAACTAGTACTAAAATAGCTGCTAAAGAGTTTAGAGAGACATTCAGTTTATTACAGACTAAATTGTTGACTGGCCTGGAAATTGTATTCTGGTGGTGAGTGAAAATTCCATTCATTAAAAACAAAGTTAGTCACACTTAATGTAATAGTTAAACTGGGAAAATGGTAATAGTTAAACTGGGCAAATGAATTTAAACTGGGTAATATATGTACATGCAAATTTCATTCATTCTGGGATAAGCTTTTCCCCATATGGATATCAAAATATGTTTCCACCACAACGTTCTTTCTATAGACTTGTAACACACCAAGGAATTCAAGGCAGCTACACTTTCTCCTCTTGGTGAAGTGTTCAGAAGCCTGAATAATAAAGTAGATTGGGACAAAAGAATGCCTAAAAGCCCACATAACTTTGGTGTGATATCAGGCCTATTTCAGGATGAGCTGCTCAAGGTATTTCCCCCATAACAGAGAAATCACATGAAATACAGACTTGGTTGGAAGATTCAGCCCAATTGTACTATAGGAGATGATTCACAGCCAATAAATGTTAAGACAAAGAATGCCATCTCAGATTTATTTGATGTCTTCACAACCAATCTTCAAGACATTTTCATCTTTCCAACTGTGGCCCTACAATTCAAAAAGCTTTAGTTGATATGAATTATTTTTAGTTGTTGTAGGTAGGACAATATTTCCATTCATTATGATTGTCATGTATATTAAACACCTTAACTGAAAGCTGCAAGGAGCTCAAAATCAGGAAGTTTGTTTTGGGACAGTATTAGGTAATACAAAAAGTATAAGGTGGCAAATGATCGTGGGAAAAGAGGAACACCGCACAATAAAAGCTACTTCTTTTATTGAGAGCTTAATTTGCTGTTTGCAAATGAAACTAATTAAATGCCATGCACATGATGTTTACTCCAATTTTCAGATTACCTTCAGGTGAGACATTACAAAATAATGGTATTATAACAATAGAGTGTCGTTCTTCTAAATATGCATATAATTAGTTCCATTTGACAAATATCCATGAGTTTACATGTACAAGGGTGTGCTGAAAAGTAGTGCCCATGATTTTTTTTAAAATTTTGTTCCTAATATTGGTTGCGGTATTACAAGTCATGCATATTACTTGGTTGACTTTCAAACTTCACTGACACAAATTGCAACCCTCTGTCACAAGAGGGCTCTGAACTGTACCACGTAACATCACAAAGTGTAATGTAACTATGCCAGTTTATGAGACACAGTGCGCTGTAATCAAATTTCTAATCTCAGAAAACTTTGTCCATACATGGAGCAACCCTTCCTTCAGCATGACAATGCGAGACCACACATGAACACTGTGACACCTGCAACAATCCAATGCCTTGGTCCACTGTCACTCATCATCCTCTGAATAGTCCCAACTTCATCCAATCCAATTTTCATCTGTTTCCAAAACTTAATAAACACCTTTGAGGATTTCACTTTGATAGTTATGAAGCAGTGCAAGCAGAGGTGAGGTTGTGGTACTGTCAATGAAGTTAAACATTCTAAAGTGGTCTCTCATTGAGAGAAATGTGTTCGTTGCCAGAATGACTATATTGAGAAATAAGTATGTAGACGTGAAGAATAAAGATTTAGAATTTTAATACATTTGTATTATTTTAAAGGTTTTAATGGTTTTCACATGAAAAATCTGGAGCTATACTCTTCAACACGCCCTCTTATATGTAATGTAAGCTTAATTGTAAATAGCAGGTGACTGCTATAGTTTTGATGATCTTGTGCTGCTGTGTTGATGAAGTTATAATTTACAAATTTCTAATACCATTTCTCATAAATACATTAATGAACTTGTCATTTTTGGTAATTTGTATCTCTGTAAAAGCCATGTGATATGGTGCATAATTTCAAAATTGAATTATTTCAGATATTTATATCAGTGATGCCATATTGGTTGGCCTGTGTTGCTGTAACACTATTGGGATATTACTTCACTTTCTTAGTGGAGACAAACTTATTTGTGAAAGAGTTAACAGACCAAAGTAAAATATGAAAAGAGCATAAATGTGTTGATATCAAAGACAAAAGAAGTAAGTTTAGGAAACAATAATGACCAATATGCTAACGGATGGTCCAGATGGAGTTATATTATGCCATATGTAGTTATTAGAGATCTTACTGAAGCTAAACTATCTGACTGAAAGTATCCCGACTATGGGTGTGTGCATCGCTTGCGATTATGATGACTTGAACTCTGCTGGGAACACTTCAAATAAGATGTCTGAATGTCTATGGAGGAATGGTAGCCACTTCTTCCTCAATAATTGAAACAATAAAAGATAGTGATGTTGGATGCTGGGGTCTGGAGTGAAGATGATGTTCTAACTCAACCCAAAAGTGTTCCATTGAATTCAGATCACAATTCTGCTCAGGTCACTGCAATTCAAGGATGTTACTGTCCACAGACCATTGCCTCACAGATGCTGCTTTAGGACAAGATGCATTGTCATAATGATACAATCATCTTTTCTGAACTGTTCCTCTACTGTACACAGCACACAATGCTGTACAATGTGTACATATCCTTCCATATTTGGCATGTTCTTCAGTAGAATATGGGGGCCATCCCTAAATAGTGAAACACCTCATATTATAACACTACCCCTTCAGTGCTTCACAGTGGATACATATGATGGCAGGTAACATTCTCCAGACACTGACCATATGCAAACCCTTCTGTCAGATTGCCACAGGGTATAGCATGATTTATCACACCAAATCACTTATTTCTAATCACCCACTGTCCAGAAGTGTTGCTATTTACACCATTTCAAGCATCACTTAGCACTGACTACAGCAACTTGTGGCTTATGAGGAGCTACTCAAATATTCTACCACCATACTTCTTAATTCCTGTGCACATTAATTGTGCTAGCTGGACTGCTGATAGTAGTCTGAAACTCATGAGTAGTTACTTCTGATGATTTCATATGATTGTTTACTATCATCCTCCGCAATGCTCGATGGTCCCTCTTGATCAGTACATGAGGTCTGCTTGGCCTTGATTTAGCTGTGATTGTTCCTTCATGTTTCCACTTCACAATAACATCACCAACAATCAACTTGGACAATTTTAGAAGGGCTGAAATGTCCATGATGGATCTGTTACTCAGTTGACATCCAATAGCTAGTCCACATTCAAAGTCACTAAGCTCTACTAATTGAGTCCTGCTGTTACTGGTTCTCTACTGACAACAGTTGCCTCTCCACTTCTTTTTATACTGGCAGGTGTGCATCTCGTGACATCTGGTAGTCAATTGTGCATTACATAGGGGTTTCTCGGTACATTTGATCAGATAGAGTACATAGTAGATAAAAGTGGCTTCACTGAAGAATATGCTGAGAAATTTCTAGAGTGGTTCAAGAAAATCACACAAAGCCTAAGTTCTGATGTACATTCCAAGATTTTCATCCGGCTTCTCTTTTGTATTAGAAAAATGTTTTAGTGATGTGTCACAGTTCTCACTGAAGTTGCAGCTGCAACAATAAATGAAATGATGAAATTCTAATAACCAAAGAATACAGCAGAAATAAAAGAAATATAGTGAAAGGAAAAGCCAATAAATAGGTAAGACGACAAAGTGATACAGGAAGAAATGAAAATTACTGAATAATGGAGAAGACTATGGAGGCCAAAAAGAAAAGAAAATGACAGAAAATATATTGAAAGTACACCAAGTCTCATTATGTACCACGAAATGCAGGGAGGATGAACAAAATTTGAACACAAGCAAACTTTCACTGATCAAGAAATAAAAAATGATCAAATGTCATTAATGTGATTGAGCCTCAAGTGGAAAGAGTGCAGAGATATGAGCTCTAAGTAACATAATACTGGAAAGCTGAGAGAGCTATACAAATAAAGCAAACATGTAAAACATTTGTATTCTGTATTTGTTTTGCAGCATGCACATCCTTCCCATCTGGGATCACCAATCATTATTTATTTAGAAGCTAATACATCATAATCAGGACAGACACAATTAAGACCAATGATATTCTGTAGTGCAGCATCTGATACCAGGTAGATGCAGGCTCTACAGAGTACGTAAAAACCTACACGAAAGTTCAATAACAATCTGTTCTACTACTTAAGCAATGTACTTAAGACACTCAGCAATGCATATTTTTGGTCTCAGTTGCTTTCTTTCTGACAGTTTCTGCACTACGTTCACATATAAACACCTTCTTACTGACAAGAAATATAGTTAATGATAAAACAATGTCTCTAAGCTATGTAGCTCTATTTGTGTACATTTTACACTGCAATTGTCTTATCAATGATTAAATTTCATCTGATGAGTGGGAGGCTGGCTTGGAGAGAGGCAGCTGGTGTGCTGTCTAGGAATGCAGGAGGGTGGGATAGTAGGTGCATGGGCAAGGCATGTGATGCACAGTTCTTGGAGCTGGTGCGGAGAGACACATGCTGAAGGTGACATCTGGACATGAATTTTGGAAGGGGTGACAGGATAGAGGAAAGTGAAACTGTGGGTGGAGTGTGTGGGGACAGTGGATTACTGGAGATTGAGGCCAGGATGATTATTGGAGTGAAGGCTGTGTTGCAAGGATAACTCCCATCATCATAGTTCAGAAGAGCTGGTGGTGGAGGGACGGATCCTGATGGCCCTGGTTGTGAAGCGACCACTGAAATCGAGCATGTTAAGCTCAGCTGCATGTTGTGCCACTGGATGATCAACTTTTGTTATTGGTCTGGTTTGGCAGTGGTCATTCATCCTGGCGGACAGCTGATTGGTAGTAATGCGTACAGTAAAATCAGTGCAGTGTTTGCAGCCATCTGGTATATGACATGGCTGCTTTCACAGGTCACCCAGCCTCTGATGGAGTACGGTATTCCTGTGACAGCACTGGAGCAGGAAGTGATGGATGTGTGGATAGGGCAGGTCTTGCACTTTCGTCTTTCACAAGGTTATTTCCTGTGACAAGGGGTTGCATATCGGAGTGACAGGTATGGACTAGTATGATGCCCCCATTTCAGGGCATGATGAGAGATATTCAAAGCCCTGATGAAGGATATGCTTCAGTTTTTCTAGTTCCATGTAATATTGGGTGACGAGGGGGGCACTCCTTTGTAGCTGATTGTTGGGGTGGTGGTGTGTGTCATGGCGGTGGTGTGAGATTTGGGGCTGTGTGAAAATATGGCACAGAAAATCTCTTTGCGAACTAGGTATGTAGGGTAGTGCCTGTCTGTGAAGATCTTCATGAAACCTTCAGCATAATGGACAATGGAGTTCTCGTCACTGCAGATACACCATTAATGCCTAGTCAGCCCACGTGTGCAGGATATTTTGGTGTCGAATGGATGGTAGCTGTCAAAATGCTGGTGCTGTTGGTGGTTAGTGGGTTTAATGTGGACAGATGTGTAGATGGAGCCATCAGAGAGGTGGAGATCAACATCCAGAAAGATGGCACAATGAGTTGAGGAGGACGAGGTGAAGGAAGGTGGGAGAGAAGGTGTTGAGGTTGTGAAGGTATGAGGATAGAGTGTCTTCTCCAGCCCAGTTCATTATGATATCATCAATTAACCTGAACCAGACTGTGGCATAGAATTTAGGAGGCTAGGAACGTTTCCTCTAGAAGACCCATAAATAGGTTGGCATAGGAGAATACCATTCAGTTGCCCATAGCTGTTTGTTTGCATACCTTAGCTTCAAAAGAAAATTAATTGTGTATCAGGCTATAGTTGGTAAGGTGTATAAGGAATGGGGTGGTGTACTTGGAGTCTGAAGGATAATTAGAGAGGTATGGTTTGACTGCAGTAAGGCCATGGGTATGAGGGATGTTGGTATATAGGGGGAGGGGGACAGGGGGGGGGGGGGGGTGGCGGCAGCATCAACAGATTAACAGTGACAAGTAGGGATCCAGGAGGTAATGCGGTGGGGATGGTGAAGAGTTACTGAAGGAAATGGTTAGTGTCTTTGATTTGAGAGGCTAGGTTTCAAGCAATTGGTTGGAGGTGTTGGTTATACAAGAGTGGAAATTCTTCAGTGGGAGCACAATAACCAACTACAATTGGGCATCCAGAGTTGTTGGGTTTGTGGATGTTGGGGAGTAGGTAGAAAGTGGATATGCAGGGTGTGGTTGGGGTTAGGAGGGAGATGGACTTAGGGGAGAGGTTCAGGAAAAAGCCTATGGCTTTCAGTAGGTACTGGAGGTTATGTTGAACTTCCAGGTGGGATGATTATAGAAGAGCTTGTTGGTGGGGGAGTCAGAGAGTTGGCAGAGGCCTTCTGTCAGGTAGTGTCTGTGGCTCATCACAACACTGATGGAGTCATTGTCTGCAGGAAGGTTGATCAGGGCAGGATATGTTTTAAGACTGTGCATAGCTGTCCTTTGTTCTGCTGAAAGGTTAGTGTTCTTTGGAAGGACTTGGGGAAGATGGTGATGCCACTTTGGAGGTAAGGAATTTCTGGAAGATGACCAGGCGTTGGTTAGATTGGGAGGGGGGTGGGGGGAGTATCAATATCAGACGGTGGTATGAACCAAGAGAGGCAAAGTTCAACGTTGGGATTAGGTTGGCTTTAGTGGCAGGGATTGATGGCAAAGAAGTGTTTCCATTGCACGAACTGGGAGAAGCAGAGTAGGTCTTTGACGACTCCAACATGGTTAAACTTGGGTGTGGAGCTGAAGATGAGGCTTTGGACAGAACTGAAACTTATCTCAGCTTGAGGTTTTCGGAGGCAAGGTTAACAAGAGTGTTTTGAGTTTGTTTGGGTTCTGGATTTTGTAGAGTGTTGGGAGGCAGATATGGAAGATGTAAATTGAAAAGGTCAGGTAGGCAGGATCTGGATGCTGTGAGGGTTTGAGGAAGTGGTTCACTGTGAGTGAGATGGAACTGATGGATAGTTGTGCCCTGAGGTGGGAGTGAAATGTCAACAGGATGGGCAGTTTATAGAGGTGATGTCGAGAATGCTCTTCCAGGTGTTGGTGTGCAAGGGTTTCAATTTTGGAGATGTGGTGTATGTAGTAAGGATTTCACAGCAACAGTATCTTGCAGAGGGAGCAACTGTTGTTCAAGGATGCCTGTGACAAGAAGGAGTGTTTCTACAGTGCAGGGCAAGTGTTTCTGCACTGCAGCGTGTGAGGGGCAGGGACTAGCAGAATCTGAAAAGGTGAAGGCTGTTCTGAAAGGAGGTGTGAGATCCAGAGATTGGAATTTTTTATGGTTAGATATTTGGCAGGGGAGGAGGGGGCAGAAGAATTACATGGCCTAGGCTGCACTTAAGGAATAGTATATGGGAATGGGTTTTAGTGAGGGAAAGGGATATTTTTCTGAAGTGGTGCAGATAGATGGAGCATGGGTCCATTGGGGTATGGATTGTGTTTGGATCATGGGACATAGAAAGCTGTAAGCTAGGTGGTTATATGGGGAAGTGAATAAAAGAGTGTGTGCTCGGAAAGCAAAAAGGAAGGAGGAAATTGTGCTGAAGACAATACAATAGTTTTGTGACTTGAGGATATTTGATCATGCATAAGTTATTGTCACACTTGAAAAAGAGAAAGGAAAGATGTAAAATTGTGACGGGAGCAATGTGTGAGGAGGTGTGGGTGGATTCAGAGGTGAAATGTAGTAGTTAGAAGGCATTATAAGTGTGACCTGGTGGCCTGATGGTAGGTAGAACAGCATGCAAAGCAGTTGTAACAGCTGTGTCCAATGTTATAGGGTGTAACAAAATTTGTGTGCAACCATGTTGGTCAGAACTTGCAAAACATGTGCACAATCAAGGCTAGACGGAAATTGTAGGAAAAGATGCAGATGGAAAATACAGGAGAGAAAAAGTGACGTACATTAAGAGTCAATAACAAAGGATGGATGACAAATCGAGCTGGTGTCATGCAGGAGCACAGACGTGTGTGTGTGTGTGTGTGTGTGTGTGTGTGTGTGTGTGTGTGTGTGTGTGTGTGGGTGGGTGGGTGAGTGGGTGGGTCGATGTTTGTCTCTAGCTCATTACTCCAAAAGCCAGCAAATTTTCTTTCTTTTTGTGTGTGTTTGTCAACAACTCAATACTTCTGCTTTTCAGTGAGTGGTCTCCTTTAATCTAAAAATATTTACATTCTATAGGAAATAAGAGACATTTTTAAGCATTTCTTTGAAGTTATATATATATATATAATTTAAGTGTGTTTCCCTTAATGTAAGTGTTATTGTTGTGTTATATAAACTGAAACAAAGTAAAAAGTGCACATTTCTCCTTGAACCAATTAATCAATAGAAGCCTCCGGTTTCTCTGGGACAACTGTAGTGGAGAAAAGAACAGGGTGAGTATGGCATGAGGCAGCAAGAGGTATAGTTCCAATGTGTAATGTTTAAAGCATACCAGTCTTCTTTTTTAAAATTTTTTAAATTTTTTTTATTAAAAGAAAGGGGGTAGTTATTCCATGAAAACATAAGCAAAGAGCTAAGATGGAACAATATTTTCGAACATTTCAACTTCAGTTAATGAACAAGTGAGCATCAGGAGAATAGCAAGAATTCTTAAAATAAATTTGGGAAAAAAAAGCATACAAAATGAAGACGTCAGTTATGGGACAAGTGTAGGCTAACAGTTACAGGAAAAATTGAAACGGAAGTAACCTGACTAAGAACATAAAATATAATGTTAGGTGTGACCATTGCAAAATAATGACAGCTAGTGAAAACACAAATTTAGGTTTTATGAAGCTCATGTGTTGCCACGATCAGCCACAGTTTAACTCAAGTGTCAAATGGCGGAACACAGAACTGAAGGGACTCCTTCAGATGCTGGTAGGATCACTTATCAGGGGTGTTCCACATTGTACAGGGTTATTCGTAAGTACCTCTGTGGTTTTGGGGTGATAACTACAATATGTATAAAAATGACTCATATTGATGGACAGAGCATCTCGCTGAGTTTCAAATCATTATACGCACTGTGATGTAGTTGCAGACCACACTACTAAGGAGTGGGCATGTGAAGACACTAGCCCAATCTTGGGATCCTTATTGCCACACAGAATTAGTTCGTCCCTGCAGATAGGCAACCCCATGAACAGATTTCGAAAGCAGGCTGTTGTTGTCATATCATGCCGGACAGATGCAGCAACATTTTCAGTGAAGTTCATGCCTGTATTGATGTTTTCACATCACATACAGTGCCTGTACTGAGCTCCGTAATGTCAGTTAAAAACTTGGAAAAATACGCTTTCCATTGATATGTACCTATTTTCTGTACATCTTGTAGTTTTTGCACCTTCATCTTCTGAAACCCTGGAGGTATTTACAAATAACCCTGTACTATAAGGAGACATAGTTACTTTTAAAGGCCTAAATTCAAATAGAGAGGGTAAACACAAATCATTAGCTCTATTAGCGGAAACCATAACAGGGCCCACAATTACACAAAAACAAGTTTCTGCAATTATTATTATCAGAAGAGAAATCTTGTTTTAGACAAGTTTCAGAAGCGAGACAACATACAAACAAGCAAAAGAAATTCATGAGGATCCCTAGTTCACCGAGAATGGAGAGAAAGGTGAAATTATCTTACTTCATTGCATCAGGGTGGTCGTGGGGAAAGGGGGGGGGGGGGATAAATTAAAAATGATGTTTATTTGTTTAGAAAAACCTCAATATCTAGAAGCAAATTAATGTAATTTGTCTGTCTCAGACAATAAAACCACTGGAATGAAAAGTCGAAAAGGAAATCGTTACATACATTGAGTTCTAGTGTTGATAAAGAAACAGTCCCTACATTAATTAAAAGCAGGAATATGGTCAACAGTATACAAATAAGTAGAGCCTGAATAAACCCTGGTGTCTGTTCTCTCAGACATGTATTCACACAGTCTCATTACATAACTTACTGGCAATAAGAGTATATAACCAATTAAAGACAATGGTGAATACAGAAATGGCTGATTATGAAAAATTAATTGCAGACTTGAAAGAAAGCTTGAAAAATATTAAATAAAAGTGAAATTAAAACAATACCAGCTTTGAATTTAACATATTTTTAATAAATTTGTTTTAATTTTGGAGAACAAGTTTCTAGAAAATATAATTAAATATAACACTAGGTAATCATTAACTATATCTTGAATCAAAAAAAGTATAAAAATACAGTCAGAACCAGCATCTACATAATAATGAATAAAATGAGCAACAACTCATAGTATTTACAAATTAAAAACGAAATTCTAAAATACAGTATAAAGGAAATTTATAAAAATAGGTTCTATACTTATGCAGATCTTGTATGAAATTACAATTTCAGGTTACAGCATCATTATGGAATATTGTTAAAAGAGAGAAAGGGAAAGAAGCTGTAGGATATGACACTATTTCTCTTAAAGAGAATGGGGACATTATTGAAGGTAGTTCATGCACAGCAAATAGTTTTAATAATTACCTTTTGGAGGTAGATGAGGAAATTGGTACAAACAGTTCAACAGAGACAGCAAAACACAGAATGATGGAGAGAAAAATCAGAGAAATTAAAGAATCTTTTACATTCCCTACCAGAAAAGGAACATTATCCCTCAACAGCTAAAGTTCACAGGGATTGCTAACATTTACAACAGGTCACCAAATCATTGTTGGCTTATAATATATAATGTCTATAGTCACATGTGTAGCACACAATTAATTTTGGGTAATCATGTGCACTTATAAAAAAATGTGATTTTCAGTCTTAGCTCTAAAGATGATTCCACAGATATCAGTAGTTAGTAGGTAGTCGCTATGTTTCTATGATTTTCTATGATTTCTATGATTTTTGAGAGAAAGGAGTGTACTTAGGAGTTGTTATCCACTTGTGCCATAATGGGACCTAAGCTCAGCACAAATGGTCTATTCTACTGAAACAGGATTCACACTATAAATTGTTTAAATGGTAAAATATCAAGTGTTGTGATATTCTTAAATTTATACAAGGCATGTATCACCCGTAACTTACGAAGAGATAAGTTATACTTTTATGGTGTACACGGTTAAACACATGCCAGGTATAGGTCTTAAGATACAGGACACAGAAAATTACATTAGACTGTTCAGAAAAATCACAGAGCAATGCTGTATCATTTGTCTGGGTAAAGATTATAACAGTCAGTTCATACGGTTAAATGTAAGTTCACTGACTATTATTGTTTTACATCAATCATCTACCACCATATTTGAACCAGGAAGTAGAATTAGTTCCTTTCATATATGAAACAAGTATTGCTGTAAAGTTAAGCAAAGAGGCATAAACAGAAAGAAAACAGAAACTTTCATTTTTTGTCAGAGTTCTTCCCCCTGCACCGTTGCATACATGGAATTATGGAATTACTTTAAACTTTGAAGGGAAAAAAACTTCAGTTATTGCTGTGTATCACACATATCTGACCATCACTGCAATCAAATCATTTACATGATATACCTCAACAATAAAAGAAATTACTGGATGGAGCAATACGTAAAAAAAGGGAAAAGATAGTATGAATGCTGTTTTCTATTACGTGTTTCTGTGCTCCACACATCAATTTAGTTCAGTTGTGCACTTACGTGTTATATCTTGTTTTAAATTGTTTCAGAAATTTTCTAAATAAATGATATACTTATAGAAAAAACTGTACTTTTGATATTGCATCTCTTTGTGAGAAGTAATTATCCTATGCAATTCACTAACAATAAATATTTAAAAGATGGGTAAATATGTTATTCAAATAATCTAATTCCTGTAAGAAAACCACTTCTGTACACATAAAATATCTGAAAATAAAGGTGCAAATAAACCAACAGCCTAAGGAAATTCTAAAATGGTTGTAGTGTTGGAGAATGAGCAAAACCTATGGTGAAGTGACTGAATAAAAATCGTGGGGTGATACATACACAGCTGTAGAAAAATGTGACCTTTATGACAAAAAAATATGAGAAGAAAGAAATTTATGGAGAAACTTTGGGGACAGCTAGTAGAGCAACACCGCTGATGGTATTATTTGCAGTAGTACTAGCTGTAGTATCGGGAGAGACGGTTGGATTGTTTTTGCTATTGCAGTAATGTAAATTAAATGAATTCAGTTCCAATAATATATTGCAAAAAACCACTTAAATCAGGTAATCACTTTTATGTTGCTAATGATTTAAGTCATGAATTTTATCTAATGGTAATACTGACCCTAACAGTGTCACTCACGAAACACTTCAACACACAAGATGAATGACAATGGGTATGCAAAACATAAGAAAAGTAGTTGTCTTTTCATTCTAAGGAATGGAAAGATGACATTTGGACCTTTTTTCAATCCTTTTACTGTAGAGAGCTAGAAGAAATTGGATTATCAACTGAAAAAATGCAGTGAGGCAGAAGTAAGAATTCAATCAAACAGATAATTTGCTAGTGAAATAGGAAGACAAATACCACTAATACTTGAACAAAACTAAAATATCAGAAAAATCTAAACACAGCAAAATTACTAAAAATAATAACAACAAACATCACTGTTATAACACACTTGTGTATAATAACATCTGTTACCATGGCAATATGTCATTTCAAAGTGCCTTTCAGTTATGTTTAGTTCTCAAGATTTTGAGCTAGCTGAAAAAATGGGTTTTGTGATTCATTGCAGTGCTTTGTACCCTCATACACAAGAAGATATTTTCTCTGAGATTGCTAATGCCAACGCTTTCTAATTCTGTGAAAGTAATTCAATTTTCCATTTCTATACTCCCAGTCCCTTGGGCTGAAAAATAAATAATTTTATCTAAGTTTACAATTATTAGTGTACTGAGAGTTAAGACAAAGCAAGAGTGATGATGCTAATATATTTAGCATATCTTTAACTTACCATAAAACTACAAAAATACAAAAAACTTGAAGAGTAATTTACGGAATATGCCAGGCTGCAGATATCCAGACATAGAAATAAATAATCAGCAAGTTGAAAAATGCATGTTAGAAATCTTGGAGCATAAGGACTTATGGGGAAGCTTCCAAGCTTACAACTTATACAGCACTGATGAACTATCTATAAATTTCCAACAATGACACAAAGATCCATGTATACACTTGTACAAAAATGTCGGCCTTGTATGTACATATTTGACTAAAGAAAGCTGTTTTAATTATGTTACTTAGCATCTTATCATTTCAAATGGGAACTGAAAATGAAGAAAAAATGTAAACTGCTCTGCTAACACATCTTCAGTTCCTCCCTCTCAGTGAAATACTTTCCTGTAACACGTGACCTTTTTAAAAAATAGACTGATATGGCCACCTTTGTCTAAATCTGTGCTAAGTCTGGAACTACCTGGCCTAGGTTTCTAGGTTGACGATACTTCCCTCTGCCTTGTATGCAGGAAGTCTCTAGCTGGGACAGTGTTTATCTGGAAGTATGCACAGATGCTTTAGTGTCCCTGCCATCAGACGTCACAATGGAGGCAGACAAGCTGGGGTGGGTAGCACAGCAGGATAGTGCAAAAACCTCCCATGAAAAGTGCACATGACACATGATATGGGCACAGGGCATACCCACTGGCAGAGGTGTTTACCCACAGGCAGCAGTAGAATGGGCGGGCCAATACTTTTGCGGAGTTCAATCACAGCTGATCTCACCGAGCATACAGTGCTGTATGTTGTGCAGACTGACTAGCCATTAGGTGTCTGCAGCAGCCACATGCTGAGTTCATCCTGTGCTCATCTTTGCTTGGGTTTGGATTCTCTGCTTCACAAAAATTGACTCACATTGCTGGTTTGTTTCCTTCTCAGAGGGTTCTGCTCCCTGACTGTTATCAAGCCACTGTTGCCCTGTTAAGTATCTGTGACTACCATGCAGTGTAGCGGCATTGTCACACATGTGAAGATACTGAAGAGAGCAAGTAAGAAAAATGGTAATGGAGCAAGCAGACGGCACAGTGCTGGTCAAACATGGAAGCACAGCTGTGAGATGAAAGTTGGGCCTGTTTGTGTGTGGTTACTGTATGTATATACAGCAGTGTTTGTGCACTGGCTTACATGAGCAGACTTGAGCTACTGGAACCTGTTATAGTGTGTCAAGGCTCCTGGTAGGTCAGAAACGCATGTGTTGTATATGTGGTTAGGTGTGTTAGCGAGCATTCTCTCCTGAAGTGATACTTTAATCTGCTTCTTGCTAAATTGGCATTTTCTGACAGTTTTTCCATGAATAGTAAATTGCTAGACAGTACTTGAACTGAGCACATTAAATTGTCTGCCAACAGAGCATTATGTTGCTGTACACAGTACAGATTTCATTCTGTTGGTGCGTGATTAAGCGGACACTCGCTTGGCTAGATATTTGGTACATTGTGATTAATGTGTTGTTTGACTGGACATGGGCAATATATTTAGAACATGACTGTTAAGAGAATAAGAAAAGGTTTGTTGCCTCTTTCTGACACTGAACTATTGCAGGTTAGTCTGGGGTATTTCGTTGCATCTGTATATGCTAAGGAGAAGTGATGTTCAAATACCAAGATACATGTTACGGGAGAACGCAATGGCTGATGGCCATGGACACACATACGAAGCTACAGTTATATTGATCATTATAGTTCATATAAATTTAGATTTTGCTGAAGCTGCTTTCACCAACCTGCTGTTATTTTATTTATTTTTTAATGGTGTTCCTTAATCATGTTTCTTTAAATTTATATAAATTGTAATGTATTAACTGATTGTGATTTCAGTGGAGTTGGTTATCTTTTAAAAATTTCATTTTTAAACTCAATATGAACTGGAAGTTTATTATTTCAATTTGTTTGTGGTTCTTTTATTATGGTACGCAATTGATTTAATTTTTGTTGGATTTCAGTTTTATTTACAATTCACTGCTGTGCTACATTGCAGTTATTTGGGCAGGTTGTTTCTTAAAATAAATCTATATATTCTGCTTAAGTGGTCAATAAATGTATGTATGTGTTGTACTTTTAACCAGAACTCATTTAATCAGTTCCACCCTTTAATCCTGCATGTAAAATTTGGTAGCACAGGTGGTTGATTAATTGTATTAGGGCAAAATTTTCTTGTTGGATTAAGGCAGTTTTCTGTTTCCTTATGCTATTGATATTTTCCAGAATGCCAGCCTTTCTGAGGCAAAGAGATTTAATTTATGAATGAGGTAATGATGGAATCTAGAGCCTAAAGGGACTGTCCATAAACTGATTGAACAACTACAACAGAAAATTACTGAGCCAAATGAGATAAGTTTGGCAGCTGCCACAACTTGTGCTGCATTTGAAGAAATGTTAAGAGGTCATGCAAAATGAGGAGTGTTGTCAGATACAGAGGTTGCAGTCCCATTTTAACCACCTTGTGGATGGAATGAATGACACAATGGGTGTTGACAAGAACCAGGAACAGTGTTTAGAAATATGTAGAATCTATTAATGAATGATTGCAGACCTGTAATAGAAAACTGAGTAACCTTGGTAGTGAATTTAAATAAGAGAGACTGCAATAGGGAGGCAAGGTGAACAATCTATGATACCTTGCTTGCTAGGTTGCAGAACCTGTCACAGGATTTTTGAATGAATGTTCTAATTTAGCTTTGAATTCAGTTACCATGTAGTCAAATTTTTGTATTTTATGGTGGAATTTCAAAAAGGAACATGCATCAAGGAAATGAGTGATTTAGATGCCTTGAGATTTACTGCTGTACTGGTGAAAGATAATTTGCATGAAGAAGTATTGCAAACACCACAGAAAAATAATACATTGAGACAATTATTGGCTAGGCTTTGCAGATTAATTCTGCACAGAACTCTACAAGAATTAATCTATTGTCAGTATAGTAGTCAACAGGGGATTCAGGAATCATTAATAAATTAGCAAGTTAAAAGAAGTGTTGTGGTCTTGGAATTGATGTATACTGAAGAACATGTAGTAAGTCATATTTATGGGACAGAGCCTCAAGAGGGGGCAGACAGAGAGTGATATTTTGTCAGGTTTTTTAAGACATTGGCTCAGTTAGATGACATAGTAAAGTAAATACTGGAAATGGAATATGTGGATTCATGCAGGCATAACTATGCCACGAGAAGAAGGGCTTGAAAGAGTAAAGATTTGGATGGGCAAAATCGTTATAGAAAGGCGTACCAATCAAACAGTAATTCAATATGGCATATGGGAAGGGGGGCATCTAAGGTAATGTGTTGGAATGGTGGTAAGCCTGGACATGTAGGGAGGAAATGTATGTGGAACAAAAGTGAAGAGTTATGACAGTAACACCAAGGTAGGGTAGGTCAATCAGTGCCCTCAAGGATAACAGAAGGTGACATTTACCAGTTGTTTGCACGGTATAGAGTAATGGACCAATCTGCGTATCGCTGGATTTAGACAGCACGATCTTCACTGTTGATATAGACAATTTTTGGAGCATCACGGAATCTGTAGGTGGGAAATTTTGGTAGCAGATAAGTGGTAATATTCGACAGCAGTTAAATCAAGTTGTGAAAGGGTGTTTATGAATCAAGGCCTTGCTTGGTGAGTTTTCTAGGAAGGTTGGCATGAAGCTCATAAAAAATTTGGCCATGAAGTGTATTTTGGGAGGGAATTTTATAGCCAATGTGAGTCAAATTACTGTTTGGTCTGGACAACAATTTTATTTTAAGTCACAGATGTAGTTTCAGTTTTGCCAGCATGTGCAACAGAGGATAATGATGGTGGCCTGTAACAAACCCTGTAAGGAAGCAGCTAGTGTGTGAAAGTCATATTCATTAGATGACCAGCTAGCTAATTTACATCAGTTTCTGAAAAAATAAGATTAAAGCTGCGTGTACTGAATTCCCAGATGTCTTGTCTGAGGAAATGGGCGTGACCAGAGTGCTAGGACAGTGTATCTCTTTTCACCATGGCCTGCACGATCTTGTAGGTTCAATATTAAATTTGTCCTGGCTTAATTACATCACTTTTCTGTATCATCCCAGACTGCAATGATTGTGAGAGTTCCTGGCTTCCATTGGCAACTGTTTTGTTTCATATTGTGACTACCATAGTGTAACAAATCAATTCAAACTTCCAGAAAAAGACAAAGTCATGCGTCACCCAGATAAATACACCATGTTTTCCTACAGTTCATTAGTTTAAGGCAATTCCTGCATTATTTTATTGAGAATGTATCATTTAATGTACTTATGGTGTCTAAACACATGCATGAAGAGCCAGCTGGATTTTATACATGTAACTTCTTGAACAAACTATCACTGTATGAATGATTTCAGTATTTTTACCTGATTCTACAAGTCACAATGTATGGAAATTGGTATATATTAGATCAGGGCTTCGAAGCAAGTGGCCTGCAGACCACTAAGGGGTCCACCGGCTTTTACTAGGGTGTCCATGGCAAAAACTTGTAAAAAATGAGTAAAATTATTAATTTAAAAATGTAAAATCCCAATTCATCAATATCATATTTTTGTTTGTTTGAACAATACATGTATGTATACATCAGGCCTTGTTGCCAAGCAGCGGCTCCGGTTCCCAAGTGAGGACCCAAATGTAGTTTAGTGCTAGTGGATGTGACCTCCCAGGTCAACTGTATCTGCAACACCCCAGATGACACATGTGCGCAGCTCATGGCACTCGATGTGCAGAAACCTTATGTGCACGATATTCTGAAACGGTGCAAGCTTAGTCTTCCAAACAGAGCACTCACTGGCATATATGCAGTCTGAAACACCATTCAATGTTAAACCTCCTTTGTGAGTGCACTACCTGCTGCATCATTTACTTTTTGTCCAGTTTATTACTTTCAACATGGATTGATGACTGAAGTCTTGATCACTAAAGAAGTGAGCAGTTTCTCCATTTCCTTCATAGCAAGGAAAGCCCCCAGATGAAATTAATGAGGAGGGACAATGGCCAAAGGAAGAACAATCACCTGAAGCACCACACTGGATATATTATGCAAAAACTCTGCCAGTGCTCCATTAGTTGCAATACTGTCTGAACTTAGAGCAAGATATTATGCCACCATTGAGCAAGTTACACCTGTAATGCTACAGCAAGTTTGGGAAAAAATTGACTTCCAATGTGATGTGTGCAGGACAACCAACAGAAGCAACATACAACATCTTTAGTTTAAGGTAAAAAAGCTTGATGTGTTTCCCTGCAAAATAACACTAAACCCAGTTGTAAAGTTGTGAAGTCCATTTTGAAACCCCCCTTAGATGAATGTAGTGATGTTGTGGAGGTTAGCAAATTTATTGGCTTTTGTCCTTTATGAATATTTGCAATGTTTCAAGGAGAAACTCTAATTGTGCAAACCACTACCTGTCAATACAGCAGGTGCTGAAATATTTTGTTTGTTGGATGATTTTGTAAACACCAATGAAATTTTATGGTCTATCTGCATTGATGAGTGGATAGTTGGTGCTAAAGCTATGACCAGTCCAACGGTTGGAACGATAACTAAAATAAAAGAGAGCTCAAAGGACTGCAGCAGTAGCCATTGTGCTGTCCACTGACATTCTTCAGCTACAAAAAAAAGATACCTGCTTCATTCAAGAAAGTTTTAGATGAATCTCTCCAAATTATTAATTACACAACCCCATGGCCATTGAAGTCAAGACATTTTACGATAATGTGTGAACATATGGGAAGCTTTCATTATTATCTGCTTCTCCATACAGAAGTGAGGTGGCTCTCACATGGGAATACACTCTCTCAATTATATGAATTACATTTAGAAGTCTTAGCTTTACTTTTAAACTATAATACCAAATTAGCAGACCTTATTAATGATGAAAGTTGGCAGTATATACTTACTTATTTGGCAGATATTTTCTCAGAAACGAATGAAATGAATATTTCACTGCAAGGGAAAAGTATAACAATGGTCACTGCCAATGACAAAGTTCAGGTGTTCAAGACGAAAATCAATTTTTGGGTTGATAATGTTGAGACAGGGAGATCAAGTGTTTTCCTCATTTCAACAATTTTCTGAAAGACAACACACAGGAGCTTGGGAACAATTTGTTTCATGAAATCCTCAAACATCTACAAAACTTGATATAATCGTTGGGACATTATTTCCCAACAGCTCAAGATGAGAAGCCGAAGGAATACAAATGGGTGACCAACCCATTCACTGTATGCAAAAAGCTGACATTCTGTCATTGAATGAATATGATTTCTTGATAGAAATGGCCACAGACTCAACCTTGAAATGTACTTTTGGTAGTGTGTTTATACTTTTGGATCTCTTTCAAAAAACATTCTACTCCATTGTTGAAAGAGCAACTTCCATTTGCCACAACATACATACATACATGAATCTGGATTCTTCATCTATGCCACCAACAAAATTAAGTACTGAAGTTGTTCAGTGTTTTCTGTCAATTACCTAATATTTAATTGAATTCTCTTGGTATTGATATTTTTGTTCCAAAATTAAAATGATATCCAACCAATGTTACATTTCTTTGCAATATATTCTGCTTCACTCAATCAGAGATATGGCCTGCCTAGTTTGCTGAACAATGGAAGTAAATCCAACAGTAAGTATCTGAATAAAGTGAGAATTTAGACAAATTGGAACATCATTAGTTTTAATTTGTTTCCCTTGACTGTTAAACCAAAGACTATTGATCTGTCATGGGGACTGTGGAAAAATGGCAGTTCCATTAAGAATTTTTCAAATCCAAAGTGTTTTGTGCTGAATTTTAACAGCTATGTGCAAGTGACTGAAGAACGGGTCCACCAGCTAAAAAGCTTGAGAAGTCCTGTATTAGATAAAGAGTTAAGTAATTTTCTCTCATGTCCAAAAGGGTATATAATTAATTGAAGAGGTTCCAGCCAAGAAGGCATCCTATAGATTATCACTGCTGAGAATGAAAGTATTAAGAGAACTTTTGGAAAGTGTAATTCAAACATAATCACCACTGAGAATGAAAGTATTAAGAGGACATGTGGAAAGGATGTTAGAACTAAGTGTAATCCAACCATCTAAATCTCCATATACTGCTTCAATTATTTTGGTAACTAAATCGAAACGTGAACACCACCTGGTAGCGGAATCCATGAATTAAATAAAAAGGTAGTATTGAGATCAGTACCAATGCCAGATATGTATTCATGTTTAACGTGGATTCAGGGAGCACAGGTGTTTACCATGTCAGATCTTAATCAAGCATATAACCAGTTACACCAGGAGAAAGGCTCAAAACCATTTATAGCAGCATGAAGGTCTGAAACTTATTTGAGTTTAAGTGTATCCCTCTTGGAATGGCAACAGGTGATGCTGTCCTCATGCAGCTCACAGATGCAATGTTTTCTAATACAAAATTTAAGTATGTTCACTATTATCTCCCTCCCCCCCCCTCCCCCCAAGAACCATGGACCTTGCCATTGGTGGGAAGGCTTGTGTGCCTCAGCCGATACAGACAGCCATACCATGGGTGTAACCACAACAGAGGGGTATCTGTTATGAGGTCAGACAAACACATGGTTCCTGAAGAGGGGCATCAGCCCTTTCAGTAGTTGCTGGGGCAACAGTCTGGATGACTGCAAATGACTGAAAGCATAGAAAAACAACAACCATACTTTTTCCCAAGGAAATGCAGCTTACCGTATGGTTAAATGATAATGGAATCCTCTTGTGTAAAATATTCTGGATGTAAAATAGTCCCCCAATCAGATCTCCAGATGGGGACTTCTCAAGAGGATTTCACCACAAGAAACAAAACTAGTATTCTGCAGACAGGAGCGTGGAATGTTAAAACCATTAATAGGACAGGTAGTTTAGAAAATTTAAAAAGGGAACTGGGCAGGTTAAAGTTAGATACAGTGGCAATTATTGAAGTTCAGTAGCAGGAGGGACAAGACTTCTGGTGAGGTGAATACGGGGTTGTAAATAGAAAATCGAATAGGCGTAATACAGGAGTAGGTTTAATAATGAATAAGAAAATAGGGATGCACATAAATTACTATAGACAGCAAAGTGAATGGATTATTCTAGCCAAGCCAGACATGAAGCTCACACCCATCACAGAATTACAAGTTTATATGTCAATTAGCTTCAAAGGTGGTGAGGAGATTGAAGAAATGTATGATGAAATCAAAGAAATTATTCAGATAGTTAAGGGAGGCAAAAATTTAATAGTGATGAGAGGCTGGAATTCAATGGTAGCAAAAGGAAGATAAGGAAGTATAGCAGTTGAATGAGGACTGGGAGGAGTAGCCTGGTAGAATTTTGCACAGAGCATGATTTAATCATCACTAACACTTTGTTTAAGAATCATGAAAGAACGTTGTACATGTGGAAGAGACCTGGAGGCACCAGAAGGTTTCAGACCAATTGTTGTTGTTGTTGTTGTTGTTGTCTTCAGTCCTGAGACTGGTTTGATGCAGCCCTCCATGCTACTCTATCCTGTGCAAGCTGCTTCATCTCCCAGTACCTACTACAACCTACATCCTTCTGAATCTGCTTAGTGTACTCATCTCTCAGTCTCTCTCTACATTGCCCTCCAATGCTAAATTTGTGATCCCTTGATGCCTCAAAACATGTCCTACCAACCGATCCCTTCTTCTAGTCAAGTTGTGCCACAAACTTCTCTTCTCCCCAATCCTATTCAATACCTCCTCATTAGTTACGTGATCTATCCACCTTATCTTCAGTATTCTTCTGTAGCACCACATTTCGAAAGCTTCTATTCTCTTCTTGTCCAAACTAGTTATCGTCCATGTTTCACTTCCATACATGGCTACACTCCAAACAAATATTTTCAGAAATGACTTCCTGACACTTAAATCTATATTCGATGTTAACAAATTTCTCTTCTTCAGAAACGCTTTGCTTGCCATTGCCAGTCTACATTTTATATCCTCTCTACTTCGACCATCATCAGTTATTTTACTTCCTAAATAGCAAAACTCCTTTACTACTTTAAGTGTCTCATTTCCTAATCTAATTCCCTCGGCATCACCCGATTTAATTTGACTACATTCCATTATCCTCATTTTGCCTTTGTTGATGTTCATCTTATATCCTCCTTTCAAGACACTGTCCATTCCGTTCAACTGCTCTTCCAAGTCCTTTGCCGTCTCCGACAGAATTACAATGTCATCGGCAAACCTCAAAGTTTTTACTTCGTCTCCATGAATTTTAATACCTACTCCCAATTTTTCTTTTGTTTCCTTTACTGCTTGCTCAATATACAGATTGAATAACATCGGGGAGAGGCTACAACCCTGTCTCACTCCTTTCCCAACCACTGCTTCCCTTTCCTGACCCTCGACTCTTATGACTGCCATCTGGTTTCTGTACAAATTGTAAATAGCCTTTCGCTCCCTGTATTTTACCCCTGCTACCTTTAGAATTTGAAAAAGAGTATTCCAGTCAACATTGTCAAAAGCTTTCTCTAAGTCTACAAATGCTAGAAACGTAGGTTTGCCTTTTCTTAATCTTTCTTCTAAGATAAGTCGTAAGGTCAGTATCGCCTCACGTGTTCCAACATTTCGACGGAATCCAAACTGATCCTCCCCGAGGTCCGCATCTACCAGTTATATATATATATATATATATATATATATATATATATATATATATATATATATATATATATATATATATATATATATATACCAATTATATAATCGTAAATCAGAGCTTTTGGAACAAGATTTTAAATTGAAAGACATTTCCAAGGGAAACTGTAGATTAAAACTGAAGAAATTGCAAAAAAGTAGGAAATTAAGGAGATGGGACCTGGATAAGTAGAAAGAATCAGAGGTTGTTGATTTCAGGGGGAGCATTGGGCAATGCAAGAGCAAGGGAAAGGAATACAGTGGAACACAAACGAGTAGCTTTGAAAGACAAAATAGTGAAGACCACTGATGATCAAAGAGGTAAAAAGTCAAGGCCTAGTAGAAATCCTTGCACAACACAGGGGATATTGAATTTAATTGAAAGAAGAAAATATAAAAATGCAGTAAATAAAACAGGCAAAAGGAAATATAAGTGTCTAAAAAATGAGATTTACAGGAAGTGCAAAATGGTGAAGAAGGAATGGCTAGAGGATAAATGTAAGGATTCAAAAGTATATATCATTAGGGGAAACATAGCTCCACCTACAGGACAATTAAAGAGACCATTGGAGAAAAGAGAAGAAGCTTAAGGAATATCAAGAGCTCAGAGAAAAAACCAGTACTACACAAAGAAGGAAAAGCTGAAAAGTTGAAGGAGTATATACCGCATGGGAGATGTACCTGAGAAGCGATATTTTAGATATGGAAGAGGACATAGGTGAAGATGAGATGGGAGATATGATTATGTGAGAAGAGTTTGATAGAGAACTGAAAGACCTAAGTCAAAATAAGGACCCAGTAGTTGACAACATTCCATCAGAACTACTGATAGCCTTGAGAGAACCAGCCATGACAAAACTCTTCCATCTGATGCGCAAGATATATGAGACAGGAAAATACTCTCAGACTTCAGGAAGAATATAGTAATTCTAATTTCAAAGAAGGCAGGTGCTGCCAGGTGTGTGCATTAGTGAACTATCAGTGTAGTAAGTTATGGCTGCAAAATACTAACACGAATTCTTAAAAAAGACTGGAAAAACTGGTAGCAGCTGACATCTGGATTACAGAGAAATGCAGGAACATGCAAAGTAATACTGATGCTATGACTTCAATTAGAAGAGAGCTTAAGGAAAGGCAAACCTATGTTTATAACAGTTGCAGACTTAGAGAAAGCTTTTGACAGCAGAGATAAAATACAGGTAGCGAAAGGCTATTTACAACTCGTACAGAAACCAGACAGCAGTTATAAGAGTCAATGGCATGAAAGGAGAGCAACAGTTGAGAGGAGACAGGGTTGTAGCCCATCCCTGATATCATTCGGTCTGTATATTGAGAAAGCCAATATACCAAAGGAAACCAAATAAAAATGTGGAGTAGGAATTAAAGTCCAGGGAAAAGAAATAAAAACTTTGAGGTTTGCTGATGACTTTGTAATTCTGTTATAGACAGCAAAAGGACTTGGAAGAACAACTGAATGAAATGGACAGTGTATTGAAAGGAGGATATAAGATGAACACCGACATTAGCAAAACAAGGATAATGGAACATAGTCAAATTAAACCAGGCGATGTGAAGGTAATTAGATTAGGAAATGAGGCCCTTAAACTAGTAGATCAGTTTTGCTAGTTGTGCAGCGAAATAATTGATGATGCACAAAGTAGAGAAGATATAAAATGTAGACTGGTAAAGGCAAGAAAAGTGTTTCTGAAGAAGAGAAATTTGTTAATAATGAATATATATTTAAGTGTCACGAAGTTTCTTCTGAAATGATTTGTATGGAGTGTAGCTATGTATGGGAGTGAAACACTGGATGATCAATAGTTTGGGCAAGAAAATAATAGAAGCTTTTGAAATGTGTTGTTACAGAAGAATGCTGAAGATTAGGTATGTAAGATCATGTAACTAATGAGAAGGTAATGAATAGAAATGAGAAGAAAATAAGTTTGTGGCACAGACCATCTAGAAGGTCTGTTGATAGGACACATTATAAGACATAAAGGGATCACCAATTTCATACTGGAGGGTAGTGTATGGGTAAAAATCATAGAGGGAGTCAAAGGGATGAATATAGTAAGCAGATTCAGAAGGATATAGGTTACAGCAGTTATTTGGAGATGGAGTGGCTTGCACAGGATAGAGTAGCATGGACAGCTGCCTCAAACCAGTCTTCAGACTGAATACCACAACAAGAACAACAACCATTATCTTAACGATCTTGGGGTACAGTATCTCAGTCCAAGAGCATAGCATGTGCAGGAGGTTTTTGAATGATTAAGAAAAGCAGGGCTGACAGTCAAGAGGTTATTTTTGCCTGTTCTATTAAGTTTCTTAATGGACACAGTTTCATGTCAAGGAATGTATAGAGATTCACAGAGAGTGGAAGCTATTAATCAATACCCAGCTGCAGAATGTCAAGCAAGTTGCCAGATTTGTCAGCATGGCAATTTTTTTTACTAAGTTCATTATTGGTTTTGCAGAGAAGGCACTGCTGTTTAACAAGTTACACTGAAAGGGATGTAAATTTCTATGGAGGCCTTCACAGGAAGCCACAGTTTTGGCCTTAAAGCAAGCACAGCCTCAGCCCTAGTATTAGAACTACCAGACTTCAATGTGAAATTCACTCTTTAGATGGACGTATCAGCTCTAGGGATAGGAGCAGTTCTGTTGCAAGAGCATGATGGGAATAAGAAGACAGTTGCCTACATGTCAAGGAGATAAAACTAACTAAAAAAAGTATTCTATTTATGAATTGGAAACTCTGGCACTTTTGTTTGGCATTGAGAAGTTTCGATACTATCTCAAACATTGGAAGTTCATCCTGGAAACTGACATAACAACACCTTATTATTCCAAGCCAATGCAT
The DNA here is from genome assembly GCF_023897955.1 of Schistocerca gregaria. NCBI lineage: Eukaryota > Metazoa > Arthropoda > Insecta > Orthoptera > Acrididae > Schistocerca > Schistocerca gregaria. Next base: position 161,226,987 of record NC_064931.1, read on the forward strand.
TAATAGAAACCTTTAATTTGGCCCTGACAGCCTATCACAGCAATGACCAAAGTGTATGGGACTGCTAATGGTTAATTATGGTGTCCAACACATCACATCATGGAAATCATCTGTTCACACCCAAGAGTCTGCTCCTGGTCTACTGTATAGAAACTCCACCATGCAACTTATATAAAGTCTACTGATGTTGCCTGAGAAGAGAGATGCTCATCAGGTGATTGCACAATGGAAGTTGGGTAAGAGAATATTCAGGAAGTTCATAAGAAGGAAGCCGTAAGCTGCACTGAGGTGAGAAAAGTCATGCGATAGTGATATGCATGTGCTGTTTGACAGGACATGGACAATAGATGCAGCATATGTCTGTTTAGAGAATAACAAAATTTGTTGTCTCTTTCTAATAATGAACTGTTTCAAGTTGATGGTCTGATGTTCAAGTACAAAGATATATGTTATGGGAGAATGCAATGGCTGAGAGTGATGGGTTACACTAAGGATGCTACACTTGTTTTGATCATTATAGTTTACATACACTCAGATTTTGATGAAGTTGCTTTCACCAACTTGTTTTGTCCATGGTGTTTCTTAATCATGTTCATTTAAATTGTGGTTCATGTGAGTCTGCAGTAAATAACTGACTGTCATTACAATGGTTTTGGTTATAGTATCTTTTAAATATTTCATTTTTAAACTCAACATGAATTGGAAGTGGCTTGCTTTAACTTGTTTGTGGTTATTTTATTATGGTACTATATTCATTTACATTTTATTTTCTGTGCTACATTACAGTTGTTTTGGCGGGTTGTCTGTTAAAATAAATCTGTAGTTTCTGCCCCAGTGGTCAATAAATGTATGTGTTGTACTTTTAACCTGAACTCATTCAACCGATTCCAACCTTTAATCCAAAAGGCCCTACTGCACCTAATAGTACCAGAGATGCTTTAGCTTTATAGCAACAGACAGGTAGATCAGAATGTATTCCACAATTTCAGGTTTTTTAACTATTCTGCATATAACTTTTTAGTTTTTCTAATAATTTCAGTACTCTCCATGGGAAATCTGTTGGTATTCATTTGACAAGTTCCGCAGGTTACTAAATGAGTGAATACCATCTATTATGTCAAATGCAAGAACACCTGAACATATAATTTATATATTAAATCACTGTTCTGTGTAAATAAAACATAAAAATGATTTATTTGTGTTCAAATTAATGCAAAGGGAAAGCAAATGAACAATATTTGTTGATATGCAGTATGTAAGAATAACTCTTCTTCCTTTACAAGAAGTCAGTGTTGAATTGATACAGAACAGAATATTATTCTACAGCAGTTCTAGACACTGTTTACAAGCAATACTGACACTGTTTAGAATTCATTAAACCCAATAGCATGATGCATAGTGAAACACTATGGTATTCCAAACAACAATAAAGTTGTGGAGAGCTTTAGTTTTTAAAAGAAGAATGTTGGTTTCATGGAATAAAAAATAAAACCTAGCTAACTACTACATCTCTAATAAATAAACAAAATCAGTTAAACTTGGAAATGTTATCCTAAATTTTACAGCTAGAAAAGTAGAAGAGAGAGATAAAATAAGAAGAAAATGTGTTGTCTGAGGAAACTTTGATAACATTCAATTCATTGTTCAAATTTTGAACACCTAAGTAAGCCATTCAAGTACATTTATTTCAACATCAACATCCACTAAACATGACACCTTCGTGAGGCAACTATTCTTTTCTGTCGCTTCAAAAGTGTATGTTACGGTGCAATTATATCTTTTGATGATGCTTTGCAGAAGGGATATTTTGGGTTTGTGTCCTGATTTCCTTTGAATATATGTTGTATGAAACCATTGTCCCAAAGTAGATGTACATCAATCTAGGTTTTCTTTTTCATATGGTGTCAGTCAGTAACAGCTGCAAGTTAATTTCTTTCAGTTCTGGATGCCTGTGAGACTCTTTATTTTGTCCACAACTGTACTGCATCTAATTTTTCCTTTTTCTACTACCACAGCTTAAAACATTCCAAATTTGATAAATTTCTACAATTTTTGTATGTTGATTATTAGATTTACTTTAATTTTGATGAGTTGTTTGAATGTTGTAATTCTTCTTTTAATACCCATCAGACTTCTGTTAACATTCAGTTACTGTACTAATCAAGCAAGATAATTTATTAACTTGCTTCAGAATAACATATTCTTTTTTTTATTCTCACCTCTGCTGTCAATACATCTATCTTGTTTTTGCCCTTTGCTTATGGGTGTCCACAAGGTCAGTCAAAATTATTTACACACATATCTAGTAATTTTTCTGAATCTTCCAATATTTCTCATCAAATCTAATGGAAATTGCTTGTTAACTATCTGTTTTTATTGATTTCACGTGGTTTATCATGGTTTCAATTGCACTTTCTATGAAAAAAATAGAGGGTCAAAGAGAGAACAACCTTATCTGACACCTCTTGTTGCCTTATTTTAACTATGATAATATTGATTTCTGTATTCTAGCTTTTGTATAACCCTCCAGTCTATTCCTATTTCTGTCATTGATCGAAGCTGTTTGTTGCAGCCCCCTCTACCAAAGCCTTGTCCAGCTGAGTGGTGAATGAATATTACATATATATTATTTGTTCATTTTGACTCCTCCTTCTGAAATAAGCTGCAGTTATATTGGAGCTGTTCATGTTTGATTTCATTCCTAAATTGAAATTGGTCTTCATAAATTTTGCTTTTAACCTTTCTTTAAGAACTTTTGGTAGAACTGCTGAAGCATGGGATAACAATTTTAAAAATTTAAAGTATTTTATTTCTTAAGCATAGTAGTAGCTTTACTATTTATAAATTCTACCAGTAACATTCTGAAGATGATGCAAACACACAAAACTTTCTACAGTTGTTAAGTTACATTGTCTCCAACGTTTTTTAATAACTGATACAGGATACTATCTGTTTCAACTGTTTTCTTATTATCCAAACTGTTTAAAGAGTTAGTGAACTCTGATCTGATAATTGGTAGTACTACAAATTCAGTTTGCACACCTCTTCTGATACTTATGTAATCTGAAGCTTATCTAACACCTTCTCATCAATTAGTTCCTCAATACATTCCCTATATTTGTTATTACTTTTTCAGATTCAAAGCTAATGCTCTATTTATTGCCCCTTATTATACTGTAACAACATCTACACAATTGTTAACATTTATTTAACAAGGTTCTCCAGTGGTGCTTGATAAAACACAACAATAATATCAACTTTCCACATTTTCTGCAACTGTTGGTCATAATCAAACACATTCCTAACACATTTAACCTCAAAACCTTAAAATTCACTTCGCAATGGAGGTGGGAGGCTTTTCTATAAATTTCTCAGAACTAAATATAGATATTAGCACAAAAATACTATTTTAGCATTTACAGAAAAAAACAGTTCTTGATACTGTATTCCTTGCAAGCTCCCAATACCCACAAACTCATCAACATACACCTTTACATTCCATTGTGTGCCATCTTATTTCATTTCCACTGACCTATGTGCTTTTAATTCAAATTACAGACAAACCAACTTATTACTCTCTGACTTAGTTGATAAATCTGATGAAACAGGGAGACACATAAAATTATAGTACTTCTTTATGCTGATAGCAATATTAACTCATCAGCAATTGTAAAAACAACTGCACTGTACCGTATGTTGGCCAGATTTCAGATGGGCTTGCGAAAAGTTAAATTCTCGCTATTACAGACTTCTGTTTTACAACGACAACATCACTAAATTGTATTCAATAGTAAAGATGCAATGAAATCTTTGACACAGTGTGGTGTGCATAAAATCACCTGTGAGCACAGAGGAAGTATGTAAAGTGAGATTAGGCCTTTGTGGAACATTTTTTAACAGAGACCACCCATACTTTGTACACTGTGTCATTTTACATATTGTTAAGAGAAGCAGGAAGGTGATACTACTGAAATTCTTGAAATCAAGAGACATATGACACAGAATGACAGTTTTCTTTCTCCATTCTGCTAAATTGAGTTTCAGTTACATGAATGTTAGATTAGTAAAATCAACTTCATGACTCATCTTTTATTAACTATAAAGATTTCAATACAGTGTACAAAAATGTGACAGCTTTCTTTGCAAACATTCCATATGTCATCATTTTATATATCTTGCCTAATAATTGTGTAAGCCATACAACATTCTTATCTGCTGTTGTGACATTCATTTGTCATCTTCTGATAGCTTAAGGTATCAAAAACTGGTTTGTTACCAAATACATAATAGTTGTAAAACATGGAAAGCATTTCATTTTTTGATACTGTAGTGATTTCATTTTAAGTATGTTTGCTTCTGCCAGGTCTTCTTCTTTCTTCCTAGTTATTTGTCTCATTTGCTTTTTTTAAATGTTATGTGGCTGTGTATTTTTATGCACTCTTAAATACAATTTTTTCCCTAATACTAAAGGAGGGAAACTATGAGAGCAATAGTTCCAATATTATGGTTACAGTTGCTAGGGGTGGAAGATTTGCTTTTAACAGATTGGAGCATGGTGTAAAGGTTCATATACTGTCAAAAGTTGGTTTTTGAATCTTCAGAATCTTCGGTATCAGAAACATGCATGCAACAGGGAATTATACACCCAAAAGACAACAAGAAATTATACACTCAAAAAACTTTATCAATATAATGATATCAGTATAAATAAACAAACCATTTAAGCAAAGAAAATTTAGAGCAAATGTATGAGTTCCAACTTTATATTACATGGGTGATAATGAACACTAGGAGATAGTTTATAATGTTGAAATGCTGCTGGGCAAACATGTGATTAGTAGTTTGTTATAAACATAAAATATACTCTGTTTTATCCACAAATAAATTACCTACTAGTATAAATTATTAGAAGGATAACATTTAAACTATATTTCTAAAATCATTACATATTACTTTAAAACATGTAACCAATTTTTAAGTGTTGCTACCCTCCTTTATTAGCTCATAAAATTACAAGATCAGTTTGTAAACAATGTTAAAAAGCATCTGATCAGTTTATGTAAGACATTTCAATGCTAAAATAAAATCAGCAATTTTTTCTTATGACAGAAGAGATGGACAAATATGTTTTATGAATACTGAACATATGGGAAATTTAAATGACAAGTTTACAGGTGGTATCATACATTATAATAGATGAAAGTCTTTAATGGAAAGTAGTCAAAAGCAAAAAGCTTCTGTTAATGCCATTGTTAATATTGTGCAGAGAGACTATTAAAATATTAAAAGTAATGATGGGAGTTTTCCACAGGCCACAGAAAAAATTGCTATATGGGACTATATTTTTATATTTATCAATCATACTGGCTCTCCATTTACAAATGAATTAAAATATAATGTTTGTCTCACCTGCTGGTTTATCTTGCTCTTGCTTTTTTCCCTGAGATACATCCCTTTTGTCTGAAACAGAATGAAAAGTCATATTAATTATCTTTTTCAATGAAAATATAAAATTAGCACAACAAATATGTTTTGTAAAAATTACAGAATTTACAATTTACATTTCAAATACAATTATATTTTTGTTAACACTGAATTTACAAAAGACCACAGTTTAAACATTCAAGCCATAACTAACTGTGTCTATAGCAATAATACAATAAAATAATGAAACAAGGAAGTACACCAATAATCTTTATGGAGAATTTCACTTATAAATAACAAGGGAATTTACACCTACGATAAAGTATATCGAACAAGTGTGTGCCCTGCAGTATCAAGTGAATGTAGTGTGCTCTCTCTTCTCTCTTCATATATATGTGTTTGAATGCTGAATTACAGTGCTAAACATTTTGTGGCTAGTCTTCTTTTTAAATGTTGATGTGAAGTTCAATTGCCTTACATCTAATGCACATGTAATAATTTTAATTATTTTGTTTAATTGTTTCAGTTACAGTAACATTGTGATAGTTGAAATTTACACCATTTGATCACAAGCTTAGATTAATAATATGAAACAAATTTATGTTGTGTGGCAGTGAGTAATTTTTCTTGTCTCGCAAAACAAGTAATTTACTGATCTATAGACTTTAGTAAAGGGGGAACATGTCCCTGACAGTAAGTCTCTGCAGGAGCTGCTAATAAGTTATTACATTTTATTCCTACACAAGATTGCATCAAATGTTCCTACATTCCTAACTTAAACCACTTTGTGATTGTGGAATGTACCTAACAGAGTTCTTGAATGTTTTGCACTAGTTTGTTATAATTTATCTTTAGAGTGTTATTCCACAGTTTTAAGTGACATTTTCAAAGCACTTCTTTTGCACCCTAATAATTTTATCTGTTTCGTTCTTACCAAACTGAGAGATTTTCCAATTACAGCATGTTTTCCTGTTGTACCAGTTATTCCAAGCTTTCTGTTTTGTCCAAGTTTTTACTTATTTAAAGAAATATTCAAAATTTAGATTTGAAAATTTGACCCTACTAAACTGTTTATGACTGACACATAATTAGAAAACATTCAATTTCTTCCTTGTAAAAAAAATGTTGTATTCCCTGAAAAATGTACAGTCAAAAAGTTATCTGTATCAAAAAGTATTGAACTTGAGAAAATTGATAACTTAAAGCATCAACTGATCAAAATTACAGAGTTGTAGTATTGCAGTGCGGGTTTTCTGTTTCCAGAAATGTATGCTTTTATGATAATAACATGTTAGTTAATGAGATATTTCAGTGAAAAAATTTTAGTTTCCAGAAAATTCTTGGCAGGCTTTGTGAAAATGCAAGGTTAAAAGCGTACATCGAAAATTCTACTTGTAAAATAAAAAAAAAAAAACTGTTTATCATGTTTTCAGGATATTTGACCAATTGTTAATCAAAATTATTTTGCTCCCTAATGTATGTATGTATGTCTACTTTTCACCATTGAGTATCAACCATGCCAAGGTCTAAAGTCAGCACTGTGTGCAGTGAGTAGTAAAAACTCAGTCCATGCTGAGCTACCTTAGTATATAGTTACTTCTATTAGGCAGCTGTTGAGCATTGACAATATAGCATTGGTACTTGTTAAATTTTGTCATACTCCTCAAAGTCTTTGGGGTTTTCTGATCTGTTGTGTTATAAGTATGAAGTTTACTACACACATTCTGATCACCAACAAATTGGGGCATTGGTAATAAATATGCATAAAAGTGAACATCTACTTTGATGGTGTCGCACAAAGTTATTTAAAAATTTCTCATAGCACCTAGCAGCCAACAACTGAACTTTATGTAAGAGGAGGACTTAAGAGGTCTCCATCTATTCTGAAAAGTCAGTAAACTTCCAAGTTGACTGGATACCATATAGACTTTCTTCTGTTGTTTTTCCCCGACAACAGATAACACGAAGTTAGCTCTGTCAACTGCAAAAAGTCAGAAGTTGGAACTGATACTGTATGCCAGGTCAAGATTAGTTTTATTATATCTCCCTGAGGAACATCTGCAGTTGCTTCTATGCCTCAAGATGATTTTTCTTCTAAGATAACAGGCTTTATGCTGATTTTAAAATCAACACACCACCCATAATTTAGGCTATAACTCTAATAAAAATGTGTTACCTGTATGTGGTACAGCATCAGGAGCAGTTTGACAGCCAAGGAAACTTCAAATACGTGTGGTTCCCACAACTTGTGTCTTTTAAAATATCACAAGTGAGGACCAAGAAATGGGTCTCATACAACCAAAGTTTTTGAAGTAAATTGTAATTGTCATGAAGAAGGAAAGTTATCATATAAATCAGCTTTTTCCCTAACTATGTAGAAGATAGAGCTCTTCAAGGACTTACCTTACCCAATAAATTTAGTAAAAATATGAAATGACTGCAGAAAGTTTATTCAAAAATGGTACAGTACATTTCACCTGTGGATTTATTTTCTTAGTCCATGTCACAAAAACTGCCAAATCAGAATGTTTTAATAATTAAACAGTACTTTCATAATTTAGTGTAATGGGTGACAGTTGAGTTGAAAACAGGAAGTTAGGAGGGTTGAAGATGTTACACTGAACAGAAATTAAGAATATATTGGCTTTAAAATCATTTCAGTCTGTTTCAGTAATCAGAAAAAACACATCGATTTTTGGCATAATCAAAGTTGAAGGATACAGCATATTACACAAGGAGTACTGCACAGAACAAGAGAACCATGGGAAAAAAGATATGTGAGAAAACTTAAAATGAAGCAACGTGTTGGATGAGACCAAGAGTCATAACTGGGGATGGAGAATGAGGTAGGTAGTATAATCCACTACTCCTTCTCTTCATGGATTAGGCTTTAAGTGTGTTCCATCTACACAAATTATATGCCCATCTCTTCTGATGACTTCTCATATAATTTTTACCTCAAATGTTATAACCTAATGCTGAAGCATTCTGCTGTCCATCTTATGCACATGTTCTTATGAGATATTTTGGAATTTACTCATCTATGTTACTTGATTCTACTTTCAACTAATGTAGCATCTCTTTATTTGTTGTGTGGTCGGTTCTTGGACAGCAGCCAATTCATCTCAGAAACTTCAATTCTAGACATTGTAGACTACGTAAAGTACTTTTTGTACATATCCTGTACAATTTTTCATGAAATTTTTTTATTGAATATTATTCTTGTTCCCTGTCTGGTACTTAGTTTATAATGTTTTATAAATGATATATATGATAGATCCCCAGTTATGACTTGGTCTCATACAACACATTGCTTCATTCTAAGTCTTCTCACGTATCTTGTTTTTTCTCCCCATGGTTCTCTTGCTCTGTGCAGTACTCCTTCTGTAATATGCTGTATCCTTCAACTCTGATTATGTCAAAAATAGATGTGTTTTTTCTGATTACTGAAACAGACTGAAATGATTTTAAAGCCAATATATTCTTAATTTCTGTTCAGTGTAACGTGTTCAACAATCGTAACTTCCAATTTTCAGCTTAACTGTTACCCATTACACTAAATTATGATAGTACTGCATAATTATTAAAACACATATCTCATCAAAGGCAGGGCTACCTATGAAACCAGTCATGTGATCTATAAGCTAAGCTGCAACCACTGTGCTGCATTCAACATGGGCATGACAACCAACAAGCTGTTTGTACACATGAACGGCCACCAAAAAAGTGTGGCCAAGAAACAGCTAGACCATCCTGTTGCTCAACATGCTGCCGAACACAACATTCTTCATTTCAATTACTGCTTCGTAGCCAGTGCCATCTCGATCCTTCCCACCAACACCAACTTTTCTGAACTGCACAGGTGGGAACTCTCCCTGCAATATATCTATAACCCCATAACCATCCTGACCTAAACCTTTGTTAGTCATTGTCCTTACCCATCAGTCCTTCCCTGTTCCCATTCCAGCACTACACAGCCGTCTATTCCATCTAAGCACACACAGTCTCTTTATTTCTCCAGTTTTCCAATACCTCAACTCACCCCGCTCCATCAGTCTGACCACCCAACTGCAGCTAGCTGTCCTGCCCTCTCTCCACCTCATCCCTGTGTGCTCTCACAAGCAGCACTTTACCGTCCCCCACCCTTACCATGTTATCTCTCTACCTGCTTGCCCCAGCCCCCTCCTTACCCTCACCAACTGATTGTCTCTCCCATCAAGTGGTGCTGGTCACACTGTGGCCTCAGCAGCTAAAGACTTTGATCACACGTGTGTGAAATGAGTTTGTGTGTGTGTGTGTGTGTGTGTGTGTGTGTGTGTGTGTATTTCTGACAAAGGGCTTGTTGGCCGAAGGCTCACTTTCCGACAGTCTTTTTGCTGCTGTGCCTATAAATGACAGCATAATCTACAGAAAAACTAAGAGGATGCTCAGATCATCCCCTAAATCATTTATATAAATTAATAATAGCAGAGTGCCTGTAACAGTTTCTTGGGGAACCTCTAATATCACTTGTTTCACTAGATGACTTTCTGCCAATTACTACAAACATTGGCCCTTCTGAGAGGAAATCACAAATCCCATCACACAACTGAGATGATACTCCATAAGCACAGCTTGTAAGGAAAATGCCAAAAGCCTTTCAGAAATCCAGAAATATGGAGCAATTTGAGATCCTCTCTCAAAAACACTTATTACTTTGTATGAATATAGAGGCAGTTGTGTTTCACAAGAATGATATTTTCTGAATCCATGCCTTCTTATGTGTCAATATATCACTTTCTACAAGGTATTTCACAGTTTGAAATACAGTATATGTTTCAAAATCCTACTGTAAATTGATGTCACTACTGGAGGAAAAAAATATCAGTAAAGATGTTACCATCAGTGACCAAGATGATGCTTAGTATTTTTTGGGATGGACATGATGTTATGCTACCATATTATGCTTGGAAGGGGCAAACCATCATAGGAGTATACTACTATAATATCTTGATGAGGTTACTTGTGACAGAAAAGTCACAGAGTCATAGAAAACTGTCCAATGGGGTATTTTTGCTCCACAATAATACCCTAGTATATTCTGGGCAAGACACACTACGCCTCACCTCCACTCCACCCAATTCTCCTGACATAGCACATAGTAACTAGTTCTTTTCCTTTTCTTGGATGAAGAAATCATTATATGGTAGGCATTTCCAGAATGACAATGATGTGATTGTTGAGGTGAAACATTTTCTCAGTAGCCAAAATGCAGACTTCTACAATCAAGGTCTCCATCAAGTCATCCACAATTCAGAAGTATGTATCACATTGAAGAGTGAATACGTATAGCTTTACTGACACCATCACCAAGTTTCATGGTCATTTATTTTTTCATGGTGATAGTTAAAACTTTATGTCTACTCCTCATATGAAATAAAAGTTTTGTGTAATTACTACAGTTTCTGGAAGTCATATCAATGAAAGTACAGCTATTTTCATGCGGCAACAGTCTTGCTGCAGTGGATACACTGGTTCCCATGAGGTCACCAAATTTAAGCACTGTTGGGTGTGGCCGGCACTTGGATGGGTGATCATCTGGGCTGCAATGCACTGTTCCCATTTTTCAGGGTGCACTCAGCCTTGTGATGCCAATTGAGGAGCTACTTGACTGAACAGTGGTGGCTCTGGTCAAAGAAAACCATCATAACGACTGGGAGAGTGGTGTACTGACCACAGGCCCCTCCTATCTGCATCCTCAACTGAGGATGACATGGTGGTTGGATGGTCCTGGTGGTCCACTTGTGGCCTGAAGATGGAGTGCTTTATTTTTTATGGGGAAGAAACAAATCCAGTGGAGGTGGGCATTACAAAACAATAGTCTGCAATATCACCTTTCATATATCTATAGGTGGCTAATCTTTTGATACTGAGGTCAATGAAGACCTAAAGATTACCACAAACATACAACTGGGATTTTGGGAAAATATACAATAAGAAAATAAATATCTCCAAAACAAATGTAATGGCTTCTGAAAGAAGATATAATTAAGCTGTAAATAAATAATGGAAATAACATCACAGAAAGATGTATTTATATATTTAGGAGATAATATCACCATGACTGGATACAACAAAGGATAATGATATCCCAATATAATGGTCTTCACCTTATGAAAAGACTTATAGAATCATACGTGTGAAATATGTAGAAGATCAGACTCTAGTGGTTCTACAGTTTCAATGAAAATGCTACAGGAATGTGCGGGGTGGTGAAATGTTCAAAAACTCTTCTAATGTCTAATGGAAATGATGCACATACTAGAACCATTAAATATTCACTGTGAAATGTCTTTATTGTGATTTATTTAGTGACTACTGTGCAGCTTTTCCATGATGCCCTCAAAAAGACTAAAAAAGCTGGTTGAACAATTCATCATTGAATTTCCTCTGACTGTCTGCCCTTTGTACGAGATATGTGTAACAAAATGTGTCCCAGTATTATATAAGTATTTGTAGCTTGTCACCTATCTTTCTTACAGTTAGCTTCAGGATATAATGCCTCCTTCACCTAATAAACTAGTATCCAAATGTTAAGCATAAACTGGGAAAAGGGAAACCGGAAACAAAAAATTAACAGTCACTCTAAATAACAATCAAACCAAAAGGAAAAGAGTATTTTCTCCATTAGCTAGACATGTGAGTCCATGATAACTTTCAAAACAGTGCATTAGTTCCATAAAGTTTTAGTTCTGTTTGCATTTCTATAATGAGCAGCTTGTAGCCTCTTTGTGACATTTACAATGTAATGTGACAAATACACTATCTAGTTGTTCGCAATGGATCCTTAGACTCCTTGAAATGGCCAGATACGGACAGCAGTCTTAGCAGTGTTATCCACCAGAGAGTGTACTTTAAGTGGAGAGCTGATGGTGCAGAAACATATGAAGTATCTGTAGAAGGCCATTAAAAAGTCAGCTAATCATTCCACAATAGGGCAAATATGTCATATTAACTGCATTGTGGAATCCCACAATGTTTGCGTCCTGACAAACCATATGTTAACCAGCTTATCCGTGTGATAAACATCAAGCAGAGTGGGTCCTGCCGTGTGCCTCCTACAAGAGAGCAAGCTGCAACACACTTGTGTCCTGCTGGTGGCCACTCTTCAGGGACTGTTTGCCACAACAGGCACAAGTGCCTGCAAGCCAAACACTAATTTGCACTCATCTCGCATGTTGGTAAATATTCTGGGACACAACAGCAACAGGCTGATTGTTTGTCCATGGAGTCATTAGCAGCTGCCCCAAGTGGTGCCAAGTCCACTGGCAGCAGAGTGCATTTTCACAACGACAGCATTGGGATCGTGAGCACTATTTTTCTACGGCATGTCATGTGCTTGCCAGCATCTTGTGCTGTATCCTTGCACTGCAACAGTATTTAAACTGGTGGTCAACTGTGGATTGGGAGTTTGGTCTCAGCTATGAGCTGCATCCACAGCCTATCAATCAGCGTTTTGCTACAAAATCACTGTCAGACAGTCACTGTGCAATATTTATCTTTATCGAGCAATGCAGTGTTAAGCTTCTAAACCCTACTGAGCTTAGGGCTGTGACTTTACTTCATTAGACATCGGCTATATGCCAGGTACTAATTGTGGTAGTAATGCCTGAACATTCTGAGTGAATCTGGACTTGAACTTTTTGATAACTCAGTTTGGCCTTCAGCCACTTAACAATTACTTGTCTTCTATTATTGGGTCTCAAAGTTACATCTTCTTTACCTTGGCCATCATCATTTATTTTGCTGCTCAAATAGTAAAACTCATCTGTTACGTTTGGTGTCCTATTTCTTAACCTAATTCCTTCAGCATTAATTGATTTAATCTGACTACATTCCATTACCCTTATTTTACTTTTGTCGATGTTCATTTTATAATCACTTTTCAGGGCCCTATCCATTCTGTTCAACTGCTCTTCCAAGTCCTTTGCCATCTCTGACATAATTGCAATGGCCTCTCATTGAACTTCAATTCCCATTTCAAATTTATCTTTGGCTTCCTTCATGGCTTTCTCAATGTACAGATTGAATAACATTGGAGAAAGGCTACAACTCTGTCTCATGCCCTTCTCAACCACTGCTTCCCTTTCGTGTCTTTCAACTCTTACAACTGCAGTCTCGGTTTTGTACAAGTTGTAAATAAACTTACGCTTCTGGTATTTTATACCTGCTCAATTCAGAATTTCAAAGAGTGTATTCCAGTCAACACTGCAACAGCTTTCTCTGCTTCTACAAAGCTATAAATATAGGTCTCACATGGTTCACCCTACCTTCTAGGATATGACATAGGGTCAATATTGCCTTCCATATTCCTTCATTTCTAGAGAACCCAAATTGACCTTCCCCAAGGTCCTCTTCTATCAATTTCTCCATCCTTTGGTAAGTGGTTGTGCCAATATTCTGCAATCATGACTTATTAAACTAAAGGTTTGGCAGTATCCACACCCGTCAGCATCTGCCTTCTTTGTAATTGGAATTATTACCTTCTCCCTGAAGTATGAGGGTATTTCTGATGTCTCATACATCATGCACACCAAATGCAATAATTCTGTCACGGCTGGCTCTCCCATGGATGTCAACAGTAATGAGTGAACATCACCTACTCTTGTCGCCTCATTTCCATGTAGGTCTTTCAGTCAAACTTTTCTTACAGTATCATATCTCCCATCTCACCTCCATCTACTTTCTCTTTTCTTTCTACAATATTTTCCTCAAGTTTGGTTCCCTTATATAGAACCTCTATATATTCCTTCCAAATTTCAGCTTTCTCCTTCTTCGCTTCCTATTGGCGTCCAGTCTAAGCACTCGATATTCGTACAGCAGTTGCTTCAACTTTCGTCAAAGGTCTCTTTAATTCTCCTATAGGTACATCTATCTTTCCCCTAGTTACGCATGTTTATACAGTCTTGTATTTGTGCTCTAGCCATTTCTACTTAGCCACTTTGCATTTCCTGTTAATCTCATTTTTAGATATTGTATTCCCTTTCGTACGTTTTACTTCTATTACTCCTGTTCTTTTACCTATTTACCTCTGTTGCCTTCCTTATTTCATCTCTCAAAGTTATCCACTCATCTTCTACTGTATTGCTGCTTGCGACAGTGACTCAGTGACTGTGCAGGATGCTGCCCAGACAATGCAATCAGCTCCGATTGTGGTATTCCTGCCACATGTATTCACCATACGGAGGGGCAGCCCAACAGCAGCAGTCCCTGTACTGAGCTCTTCACCAGCTCACTGTACGTGAAAGAGCCCTTCAACCCCACCTGTTACAGAGGTTCCCCCCATGGACGTGGACTCAGCTCCAAAAGGGCTGCCAGTACCGGCATCAGTGCAGCCAGCTTCCGTAGTTCCCTCACTATGTCTATGCCCTCTGGGTTTCAACACCACCATCTGGGAGCAACACTCCACCCTGGAACTGAGCATAGGCTTTTCCTCAACAAATGCCTGCTGCCACCTCACTGCCTCCCCAACATCAGCCTGGCCCAATGTGCCAATTCCAGGGGAGAAGGGACCTCGTAATCTTACCGGATGTATCGACGGAAGATGTGGAGCTGTTGACACGTGTCATTATGCCTAAGTCCAGCGATGGAGCTGTCAGTGAGAAAAACACGGCATCTCTGGCCGAGCGAATGTGTGAGACCAGCTAGCTGGCCAATTTGAGTAAGAGCATCCGTGAGCTTGCTCTCATTCTTTGTGGGTCAACCAACACAGTATTCCAAACTTAACCAATACTTCCCTAAATAACAAAGCAATATTTATGGTCTCTGCCGGATAATGAATTGGACTGCTTGTTCTGTCAGTCAAGTCAACAACGCTTGTATGTGAGATAGTGAGGATGAAGTTACAACCATGAACCAGTGTACTTATTCAGCTGAGTGAACTAATTATTGTTGGCACTATTGTTGCCTTGTGCAACTATCCAGCGACTAGTGCATGTCAATTTAACTTAGAGGCATAGTGAATTAGTTGTGCAAATTCTTTTAATTTTCTTGTGGCTCAGGAAAATTATTTCATTTTATTCTGAACTTATTGATCTTTTGTTTCATGTTTCAGTGTACTTAAGCAAGTGTAATAAATAACTGTTGCCATAGAAGAACAAGTCACAAAACAAAGCACATGGAAGTGACCCTTCCTTATCTGTGATCTGAGTCAAATAGAAACAACACAAGAAGAGTCTTTGCTGTTTACTTGACATACAAGTATTTCTTTATTTGCCTTAAAAACTCCGAGGACATGCAGAAGTTTCTGTGTACATAATGATTTATAATTATCTGAATAGGAATCAACATACAGAGATGTATTCTGACCATGTTATAGGAACTCACATGTAAAACAATGTGTCCCTTTTTGTCACATCATTTGGGTAAATGCATGATAAATAATTATTATCACTTTGTCTATTACTACCTTTGTAACAATCCAACTAATGCAATAACAATGCTCAATGTTAACTGATCTTGTAGAAGTGAAGTGGGATTTGAATCATCAGTGGAATAACGACACTGGGTGTATTATGTGATTTATTTGTTAACAAGGAAAAATATATGCTATTTTAATAACATTTGATCCTAAGTACTGTATAATCTGTATGCTGCTTGGACTTTTAACTTCGTTTTGTTTGGCTGTTAATCTGAAAATGTGTAAACTGGGTATATTTGCCTTACTTTATACTGCAATAGCTATACACAAAAAAACTGCAATTCATCCAGCTTCACATCATAGAAAATGAATTATGAAGTTCTGCTGAAGATGAAATTCCTCAAAATACAGAAGGAAATAAGGAAGATTAGAGGTTCCATAAACTTTTCTGGCATAGTAATTGATGATATTCATATCAGGTCTCTTGCTGGAACGTGACAGCATATTGCCACAATATTTTGGCAGTCCATCTGGCCACCATCTTCAGATGAGTTAGCTGTCACACTAACTCACCAGAACTAAAATCAAACCATATTGGCGACTCCCTTATACACTGCCTGTAGGTCCACCATGCAAGCGCAAATGTGACTGCCCTCTACTACCACAAAGCACGACAGTGTATCATTTGTGAAAACTCACAAAAACAATAAATTGGTATCAAAGCCTGTTGATGACTGAAACAAAGACTATTGCTTTTTAATGTCAAACAAAACACGGTCCAAATCTTACTTAAAGGATAACCCTTATCTCTTAAACTTCCTGGCAGATTAAAACTGTGTGCCAGACCAAGACTCGAACTTGGGACCTTTGCCTTTCGCAGACAAGTGCTCTACCAACTGAGCTACACCACCACGACTCACGACCCGCCCTCACAGCTTCAATTCTGCCAGAATCTTGTCTCCTACCTTCCAAACTTCACAGAAGCTCTTCTGCGAACCTTGCAGAACTAACATTCCTAGAAGAAATGACTCGAACACTGAAGTGCCCGCGAAAGGCAAAGGTCCTGAGTTTGAGTCTCAGTCCGGCACACAGTTTTCATCTGCCAGTAAGTTTCATATCAGCATACACTCCACTGCAGAGTGAAATCACATTCTGAAAACATCCTCCAGGCTGTGGCTAAGCCGTGTATCCACAATATCCTTTCTTCCAGGAGTGCTAGTTCTGCAAGATTTGCAGAAGAGCTTCTGTGAAGTTTGGAAGGTAGGAGATGAGATATTGGCAGAATTGAAGCTGTGAGGGGGGGTTGTGAGTAGTGCTTGGGTAGCTCAGTTGGTAGAGCATTTGCCCCTTAAAAGCAAAGGTCCCGAGTTCGAGTCTCGGTCTGGCATACAGTTTTAATCTGCCAGGAAGTTTCATATCAGTGCACACTATGCTGCAGAGTGAATATATCATTCTGGAACCCTTATCTCTGTTTATAATATTGACTGATAGCTAGATTTCAATAGTTTCTTTCATTCCACAGTCCCAATAACGCAATGCAGGGGCAACCATTTGTGTCTCATCATACACAGTAAGACAATGTTCCACAACTGATGATTTTTCTGGCTGAAATAAATGCATGTGGTGATAATGCTCCACACATCAATCCTGGACTGTATGAATCATTTATCTAATATAGGCTTTCCCATAACAACAGGGAATTTTGTAGACACAAGGCTTCCTCAAACCCAAATCATCCTTCACAGAGCCAAACAGTGCTCTAGTCTCTGATGGCACATGGAATACATTCATCCGTAACACGTGAGTGCTAAAGAGATGTTTTGGGAACTCAAATGGGAATCTCTGGAGGAAAAGCGGTCTTCTTTTCAGGAAACACTATTTTAGCCCTGATTTTTCAGTTTTCAAAAATGCATACTTTCTCTGAAACAATTTGCTAGTTTGTTAATTATTTCATTTAAGATCTTTGATTTTCTAGCAATTTTAGTGAACTTTGGGAATCCTCTTTCACATCAAACTGTTCTCCAATAAAATAGTACTGATTTTTTGCCATTTTTTACAGCTCTGTCTATTGTAGCCTTTTCTCTTTTAATTTTGATACCTTTATGTTCAGAAATAAAATGTAATAATCCACTATTTTCTCAGTTTATAGTTTGCTGTACTATGCACGTCTATAAACAGGCATTGCACCCAAAGCTACACCATTCAGTGCTCGGGAATGAAAATGTAACCATTACGTAACAGACGAGCCTGACAAAGTAGAAGTACATTGCACAACTGATGGAAATGGAGGTGCTCAAGTTAATGCTTGTAAGAAATCATAGCCATCCAGTTTGAGCAGGTGGCTAGTAACCAACTATGAGACAAATATTAATTACTATCAGTCTCCAACTTTACATCGGGATCAGTGAAAGAAACATTACACGAGAACAGAAAATAACAATATAGTATATTTTAAACTTAACAACTTAAAATTTCATTCTACAACCACAATCTATGTATTTTACACAGATACTAGTTTCTTCACATTAGATATTAAATACTGCATTTATGGACATAAATTCAAGAATAATCCATATAAACAATTCTAGATTTTCATATGGGTAATTAAGTTTTGCTATAGTCAACACTCAGAATCAGAAGTACAAGAAATCTTTGCATTCCAATATCTTCCGCTGAGGTCATATAAACCACTAAAAAATTTTACTTCATCGGCATACTGCGAAACATTTTTTGGAGTAGGGAATGAAAGAAAAATAATTACTGTGGAATAAAAACAAAATAATAACTAAAATGAAGGCAGTCTGTTTGAAAGTGTACATCTTTGCACTTATTGCTACTTAATGTTCAGCACTGTGGACCCTGTTCACCAAGCTATTTACAAGATGAGCGAGATGTTGCTGCTCGAGCTGGTCCCACCCGAAATGATGACAGCCCTCTTTCAATCACACAGTGTGTAAGAAGAGCTTTTGTGAGTTTCAACTGGACCCAGACATGTTCATTTCATATTGATAAAATTACTTAATTGAACAGACAAAAAAATCTACTCACCTAGCAGTGGCAGAATACACACGTAAAACAGTGTTGTGATTGGCAAGCATTTGGAGCCAGTCACTCCTTCTTCAAGCAGTAGGTTTGAAGGGGAAGGAAGAAAGGTGAAGGAAAAGGACTGGAGAAGTCTAGGAAAAGGGGTAGATTTTGGGAAAGTCACTCACAACATTGGGTCAGGCTATACTTGCCGTACAGGATGACAAGGAAAGACTGATTGTTGGGGACTCCATTGGATGAGATTTGAAAACATGAGAGCTTAAAGGTGGAAGACAGGGTAATATGCAAGGCAGAGATTACAACCAAAAAATTTGGCATGGGTTAATAAGAGTGAGAAGCTAAGTGCATTGTGCGTAACACAGGTGGGAGGGGGCAGTGAAAAATAGATGGGAAAGACAATGAAAGATGTAGAAAACTAAAACGGAGTGAAGGAAAGAGTAGTTACAGTGAAGAAAACCTGAGACAGAAGAACTTTACATAAATTAAGGCCAGCACCCACGAAAATTTCAGACACAATGGATCTCATTTTAGGGCATGATTTTAGGATGTCATGGCCCTGTCAAAGTAGCTGATTTACACAATCCAGACCAGGAGAATACTGAGTCACCAATGGTGTGCTCTGAAACTGTTTTGAGGATGGATCAGTAGTACCACAATTGGATGTAATGGCTCAGTAAATCTGCTTTTAACTAGGCCGGTGGGGTAATTACATGCAATGAAGGCTGAGGTGAGAATGGTAATGTATTGCTGTAAAGAGTCTGCATCTGAACAATTATGCTTGCCTCAGATGCCAAGGCTATATGAGAGAGAACGTTTGACATGGAAAGAATGGCAACTGTCAAAACGTAGGTACTGTTGTTTGTTGGTAGGTTTAATGTGGACAGAAGTGTGTAGCTTGCCTCTGGTGAGGACGAGATCAATATCAAAGAAAGTGGCATGGGATTCAGAATGGGACCATGTGAAATTTAATTGGGAGAAGGTATTCAGAGAGTCCAGGGATTTTAGCAGGTCAGTCTCACCGTGAGTCCATATGGTAAATATGTCATCAATGTATTTAAACCAAACCAGGGGCTGAAGACTTATGGATCCCAGGAATGCCCCTTCCAAGCGACCCATGAAAAGTTTGGTGTAGGAAGGAGCCATCCTGGTTCCCATGACCATACCCCTGTTCTGTTTGTATGTCTGCCCCTCAAAGGTGAAGTAGCTGTTGGTAAGTATAAAGTTGATTAAAGTGAGTAGGAAAGATGACACAGGTTTCGAATCAGGTGGGAGCTGACTGAGGAAATGTTCAGCAGGAGACAGACCATGTACGTGGGGGATGTTGCTATAGAGTGATGTGGTATCAATGTTGACAGGCAATGTGTGTGGTGGGAGTGGGACTGGCACGGATTTTAGCTGATCTAGGAAATTGTTGGAATCTTTATTGTAGGAGGGGGAGTTTTTGTACTATGAGTTGCAGGTGTTGATCAACTAAGGCAGATATATGTTTGTTGGGTTCTTTGAAGAC
The DNA here is from genome assembly GCF_023897955.1 of Schistocerca gregaria. NCBI lineage: Eukaryota > Metazoa > Arthropoda > Insecta > Orthoptera > Acrididae > Schistocerca > Schistocerca gregaria. The sequence continues at coordinate 161,247,362 of NC_064931.1, forward strand.
AGCAACTATAGGAAGGTCAGGATGATTGGGTTTCTGGATCTTAGGAAGATGATAAAAGGTGAGGGTGCTTGGTTTGGGTGGGGTGAGAAGTTCTGTGGATTGCGATGTTAGTCTTTGTGAGGGGCCTGTGGTTTTAGGGATGGACTGCAGGTCAGTTTGAATCACATGGATGGGATCTTGATGGCAGACACTGTATGTAGAGATATCAGACAGCTGACGTAGACCTCCACTAACATACTCCTTTTGGTTAAGTACTGCAGTGGTAGATCCTTTGTCTTCTGGGAGGATAATGATGGAGTCATGAGCTGTTTGGGAATGTAGAGCCTGGAGTTCTGCAGAGGACAGGCACCAACCCTTTCGTGGGTCGCTTGGATAGGGCTTTCCTGGGATCCATAAGTCTTCAGCCCCTGATTTGGTTTAGACACATTGATGACATCTTTACCATATGGAATCACAATGAGGCTGACCTGCTAAAGTTCCTGGAATCTATGAATACCTTCTCCTGATTAAATTTCACATTGTCCTATTCTGAATCCTATGCCACATTCCTTGATGTTGATCTCATCGACACCGGAGGCCAGCTACACACTTCGGTCCCCATTAAACCTACCACCAAACAATGGTACATACATTTTGACACTTGTCAATCCTTACATGTCAAATGTTCCCTCCCATACAGCCTTGGTATCTGAAGCAAACGTATTTGTTCGGATGCAGACTCTTTACAGCAATACACCGTCACTCTCACCCCAGCCTTCACTGCACATAATTACCCCACCAGCCTAGTTAAAAAGCAGATTCCTGGGACATCACACTCAAACTTGGTACTACTCATGCCTCCACATAATAGCTTTGGAGTGCACCATTGGTGAACTCAGTATTATCCTGGTATGGAATGTGTAAATCAGCTACTTCGACGGGCGATGACTTCCTAAAATCATGCCCTGAAATGAGATCCATTCTGTCAGAAATTTTGCCCACCACACCTAGAATAGCTTTCCATCACCCTCCCAATCTCCACAATATTCTTGTCAGACCCTATGATCCTTCTGCACCCATCTCCCTGCTTATGGCTCCTACCCTGTGACCATTCTTGCTGCAAGACTTGCCCTATGCACCCTCCTACCACCATCTATAACAGCCGTATAACTGGCAAAACATATACTATCAAAGGGAGAGTCACCTGCAAAATGACAGATTTCATATACCAGCTATTATCTGAACACTGTTCAGCGTTCTACAACGGCATGACTATAACCGAATTATCAATTGGGATGAATGGGCATAGGCAGAAGGTATATACTGTCAACCCGCAACATCTTGTTGCAGAGCATGCTCTACAACACGACAATCGTGACCTCTGCACCTGTTTCACCACACATGCCATCTGGGTTGTTCACCCAGATACCAGTTTCTCAGAACTTCACAGGTGGGCACTAGCACTACAACATGTCCTTGGTTCTCACCACCCACCTGGCCTTAATTTACGTTAATTTCTTCCATCTCAGCTTTTCTTCACTGTAACTACTCTTTGATTCACTCTGTTTTATTTTTATACGTCTTTCATTGTCTTGCCCATCTATTTTTCACTGCCCCCTCCCACCTGTGTTATGTACAATGCACTTACTTTCTCACCCTTATTAACTCGTGCGCGATGTTTAAGTAGTAATTTCTGTCTTGCATATTACCCTGTCTTCCACTTTTAAGCTCTAAGGTTTTCAAATCTCATCTAATGCAGTCCCCAACAATTAGTCTTTCCTTCTCATCCTGTATGGTAAGTCTCCCCTGACCCACTGTTCTGGGTGACTTCACAAAATCTACCCCTTTTCCTATACCTCTCCAGTCCTTTTCCTTCACCCTTCTTCTTTCCACTTCAACCCTTCTGCCTGAAGAAGGAGCTACTGGCTCTGAAAGCTTGCCAATCACAACAGTGTTTTATGTGTGTTTTCTGCCGCCACTTGGTGAGTAGATTTTTTGTCTATCCAATTAAATAATTTCATCAGTAGTTGATTGTTTTCATTTCATATTGAGCCATTCCATTTGGCTCCTAAAAAAGGTAATTCTGGTGTGGTAACGTATGAAATGATCCATCGTCAAAACACTTTTACAGAACTAGGCAACAGGTTGGAGGTTCCTGTCCCCAATACTGCAACAGTTGCCACATTACCAATAGGGTGAAGAGGATGATTTGATAGATGATAGTAACCCAAAGCACAACCAGTCCACATCCCTGCCATATCTGTTGGGCTGCACCCCTGAGGCATGCATCAGTATAGTCTTCTCCAGGGTCTCCTTTGATAACTGTTGGACACGGTGCAAATGATACACTAGTCAAAAGAGAATCTGTTTATTTTGTGATGTCAAAATAATATTGAGAAAGAGGTTTGTGCTAAAAAAATGCTGCAAAACTTTTTTGAGCTGTTTGTGTAATAGAAAGAGAAAACTATTTACAAATTTTTGCTCTCAGCAGTTTTATGGATTAAAATTCTGGGTGTCTTCTCACCTACCTTCTTCACACCTGAAAGTGATTGCACTGCCATTCATAATGGATAGTGATCAGTTGACACTGCAGATATGGCCATGTACTATGTGAGTCAACAGGGCCCTACCAACTGCCTCCAGAAAAGGAAGCATGCAGTTCTGTCTCAATCTCTTCAGAACTTCTACAAGTCACAGTTTGTAGGTAATGGTTGTCAACTGGTGTCATTGTTCCCAGATGATCGTTGGGAGGCAGTTAAAAAAAAAAAAATGTCTCATAGTAGCAGTTGACTGTTTGAATATCATTGCCGTAGCATCTGCTAATTCACGAGACAACTTCCTGATAGCCCGTCTTATCATAAAACAGTCTAAGCTCAAACTAACTCTTTCAGCCACACTGGCAGTGTGAATGACATGCTTTGTCTCATTCAGGATATGCTCTACTGAACTACATTAGTATCCAAGTTTGCTTTTACCTCCCTTTCACACAAGGCTGTATTTAGTGATTTTGTGTGGTTGAAAGAGTATTGAAAAAGAGATTTATCATTTAAAAAAAAAGCAATTTATTTGACTCATGAGGATTGTTTGTATAATATAAAGAGAAAACCACCGACACATTTTTTGTTCTTGGCAGCTACACAGTATAAAATTGTAAAAGTAATATCCACATAAAATAAATAAATAGCTACCACATAAATCATGAGGAATACATTTAAAGATAACTTCAAGGAAAATTTCTGAAATCACTTTATCTCATACGAGAAATCATCCACGTGTGTACTAACACTTTACACAGTAAAATGATTTATTGCAAAAAGTGTATAGAGAAAATACACTGACAGAAAAAAAATCACAACACTAAGGAGGAGCTCCACGACATAAACAAAAGTTGGTAGGTGTGTTTCTACTTCTGAAAGTGTCTATTCAAATTTCATACTATTCGCATAAGAGTGGCAGTAGTAGCACCCCTATAAGGGTGCAAGATTGGGTTTGCTTTAAACACACTTCGTAATGATCACGAGTATTAATTACCTACGAGATCGTACGGGTGAGTCGATGTTCATCGAGAATGCCTTTAAGGCAGAAAAGATGCCATTATCAACACCCCACAGAGTTCGAATGAGGTCACGCAATAGGGCTACGAGAAGGTGAATGTTCCTTCTGCAGTATTTCAGAAAGACTTGGAAGGAATGTACCCACTGTACACAGGCACTGGCAGCGGTGGTCACGAGAATGTACAATTGCAAGGAGACTTGTTTCCAGATGACCAAGTGGCACTACTGGCAGGGAAGACCATCGTGCTCAGCATATGGTTCTGGCACATCATACTGCATCTGCAGCAGCTATGTGAGCAGAGACACAACAAACTGTTACACATTGGTTACTGCAAGGACAGCTCCGAGCAAGACTCTCTGTACCGCGCAATCCACTGATCCCATACCACTGTCATTTGCAACTTCAGTGATGACAAGCGAGAGCACATTGGAGGGCAGGGTGGAGGCCTGTTGTGTATTCTAATGAAAGCTGGTTCTGCCTCAGTGCCTGTGATACCTGTGTGTCGTATAGGAGGAAGCCTGCTCTTGAACCTTTCCTGTGTTTCCATCATTGCCTCTTCGATGTATAGATTGAATAGTTGGGGTGAAAGACTCCATTCCTATCTTGTACTCTTTTTAATCTGAGCATTTCATTCTTGGTCTTCCTGTTTTATTGTTCCCTCTTGGTACTTGTACATATTGTATATTATTCATCTTCCCTTATAGCTTACCCTTTTTCTCAGAATTTTGAACATCTTGCATCATTTGACACTGTCAAATGTTTTTTCCAAGTCAACAAGTCCTATGAATGTGTCTTGATTTTTTCTTCAGTCATGCTTCCATTATCAACAGCAATGTCAGAACTGCCTTTTCGTACCTTTACCTTTCCTAAAGCCAAACTGATCATCATCTACCAGATCCTCAATTTTGTTTCCATTCTTCTCATCATCAACTTGAATTCATCAACAGTTAAGGTGATTGTACATTAATTTTCACAGTTGTCGGATCTTGCTATCTTTGCAATTGTGGGATGATGTTTTTATAGCAGTGTGTAGCCAGTCTCTTAGATTCTGCACACCCACATGAATAGTTACTTCGATGCCACTTCCCCCTACGATTTTAGAAATTCTGATGAAATGTTGTCTATCCCTTCTACCTTATTTGATATTAAGTTGTACAAAGGTGATTGTAACACTGGATCTCCTGTCTATTCCCTGTCAACTCCTGTTTATTCTTCTGTCACATCATCAGATCAGACAAGTCTCCCCCCCCCCCCCCCCCCCTCCTCCCTCAAAGGGCTTTTAGTGGTCTCTTTCCAACTATACGCTCTCTCCTCTGCATTTAATGGTGGAATTTCCATTGCACTCGTATCCTGAGTCAGTCCTTCTGACAATCATTTCTTTTTTTTATTTCTTCATAATTTTCTTGCAGCCATTTCACCTTAGTTTCCCCAGACTTTGTATTTGTTTCATTCCTCAGCAACTTGTAATTTCTGTATTCCTGAATTTCCGTGAACATTTTTGTACTTCCATATTTCATCAATCAGCTGAAGTATTTCTTCCGTTACTCGTGGTTTTTTTGCAGTTGCTTTCCTTGTAGGTACTCATGTTACTCAACAAGCAGTGTCATACAAATTCTACAAATATGTACACATTCTCATCTCTCTCTCTCTCTCTCTCTCTCTCTCTCTCTCTCTCTCTCTCTCTCTCTCTCTCTGTGTGTGTGTGTGTGTGTGTGTGTGTGTGTGTGTGTTCTTTTCAAGAGGGAGTAATGTATTAACCTCATTTTAGCCAAATTAAATATAACTTTGTCCAGTCTTGAGTTTGAGACAGAAAACTGTATTTTAATGTAGATAACACAAAATTCACATAGTCCTGAAGATTTCCAGAAATGAATGATAGAGATGGCTTTGCAAGAAAATTCCCTCAACTTGAGAAAGCACAACTGTTGGTTTAACTGGTTAATTTAACTCATTTGTGGTCTTCAAAAGTGAAGAAATACAACTGCAGTGAAGCACAAAAGGGAAAAAAAAAACATTTTTCTTTATTTACTATACCTAGGTAGGAGCAACTACCTTGAAATTAATAACATAAACTTTTGTCATATTTATGTTAACACCATCAAAGTTTGTGTTTGTACTTGATTCTGTTCTATGGTCTACAGAACTTTGATGAATATACAAGGGTTGGAACTTAAATAGTGGCAACTATTTCTTCACAACCAATACAGGAGTTACATGTATGCCCCTGTTACTCTCCATAAAACTAGTCACCAGCATTGTGTAGAACCAGTTGCCAACAATGTGGAAGACATAGTATACCGTCAGCATAGCCTGTCCTGTTGCTGGTGCGAATCGAGCGGTCTCTGAAACAGTTCTGAAGCAAATGCCATGAAATGGTTCCTTCATCTTTAGAATCAAATCAAAGTCACAAGGACTTAAGTCTGGGGAGTATGGTGGATGGTACAGTACTTCCCAGTCCCATCCACCAAACAGAGCACAGCCACAGCTTGCGCTGTATGAGGCCACACATTGTTGCGCGAAGTGATGGGTGGGTTGTGCAGAAAGTGTCGCTGCTTCTTTCATACAGCCGGTAACAGGTGATGCTCCAAGAACTAACAGTAATACTGTGCATTGACAGTCAGCTGTGGAGGAACGTAATACATTAGGATAACACCATCACAGTCGTACACACGAGAATCGCCATAACTTTAGACCGTTCCAGTCACACCATCAACAGAACAGGCTTTGCTAACAGTATGCTACACCTTCCACATTACTGGCAACGGGTTCTACACAACACTGGTGACTACTTTGAAGGACAGTAACAGGTGCAAACATGTAAATCTTTTTATCAGTTGTAAATAAATATGTGCCACTATTTAAGTTCCAACCCTCGTATTTTCAGTAAATGTAATATTTTTTTGCCATGACTTATGACTGTAATGAATGAGAAACATAAAACCTGATGCCAACATGTATCATAAAACTGTCCACTGTCATATTCCACAAAGATAGTTTGCAGCAACAAGCTTCATTATTCCAAAATGTTTCTTTCAAGCATCTAAAGTACAATTTCAATTTTTTAACTCTAAAAATCCTTGTAAATAAATTATTTTTTCTTGCTATAACAAGAAGTTCAATGTCATATGCCTGAGAAGGTTTCTTGCTTGAGAAATTTATCTTTTACACAAATCAAATAGTTTGTTACTGACCTCAATATACATTCTGTTAAAAAAAATTAACACAGTATAATGTACCACAACAGACTAGCAAACTACAGGCATACCATTAAAATGATATTTCAAAAAAATATTTAATTTAATAATTAAAGACATATCCACCAATTTATGGCAATGTTTAAAAATTCAACAATGAGAAAAAATATAGTTTAAGACCAATAATTTATTTTTAATTATCAGAAGCATGAGCATTGTATTTTTATTACAGTCTAGAGCAATAAAATCCAAATAACACAGCTGATACAATGAAGATACTACTACAAGAAAAGTACAGGGAAAAAATAGAAGCATGCAAAGCAGTGTTGTGTTAGCAGTTGAGCAGTAATTTATTATTAACACTACTATAAGGAAATTAGTCACTTAAATGCAGGAAACACTTGCATCACAAGCAACACTAACAGCTCAAATACAAGATACACTGACAACACTACTACACATTCCACTTAAAAATCACAAAACCCATAAAAACAACTGAACATCTCACTTTTTTTATACATGATGGTGAAGAAGATTACTGATCTGGTATCAAGTATACATTAATAGGCCATTTTCAGTTCTGGTTTGATCTTGAAGTTACGTAGGATTGGAAGATAATGGTAGTATATTAATTAATGACCCATGCAGAAATACAAGGTGTAAGATGGGGTATGTTTCTTATGGATCTTCATCTGTAGATGGATTTGACCTACACTTTCACCGGCACTTTACTAAACTCCCAACACCACACAGAAATAGCTTTATTATCTAGAAATGTAAGCAGCTGAACATAGTATGACTAACAGGAGAATTTTCCACCACAACCTTTTTGCAGCATACACTTCCACCAATTATAGATGAAAGGAACTTCTTATACCTGCACATAATTCCACACATTTCAATTCTGATGAAAGTAAACATGTGTAGCTGTCCCTCCTCTTCAGACTCATATTCGGCACATGAGAAGCATCTTCAACACACTGAAGTAATTTGGATGATTTTTCATGTGTGGTTGATCCTCTAATGTATGAAGTTTCTGGAACAGTTCTTATTGATGGATCATAATGACTATTAGAAATATTAAAATCTTCATCAGAAATCATCTTATTATTACAGAACAATGCATCTGATGTAACTGTGGAAACATCAGTTTTTGTAAGGTGCTGCTGCTCCTTCTTCTTCTTCTTCTCTATGCCTGAATGATTTGATGCAGGCTTAGGGTGCTTCAGTTGAAACAGATCATGAGTGCCATTTTTATTTTTACTATTCTGGTGAAGGGCAATGTCAGATATAGTGGAAAATATTTTGAATGCCGGAGAATCTTGAATCCTTGAAGGGTCGAGACGACATGGGCTTATGCTTCGATCTTTAAGACAAACTATGCGGACAGCAGGTTTAGAAGCAATGTTTTCTTTTGTGTTTGGAGGATATTTTTTAACAGAATTTTCCTTTGTTAAGAGCTCTCTCACATTTTCAGTTTTTATTTCCCCTCCTATTTGTGAAGATGTATGCTTACATATCAAACCATCTTCAGATGTACTTCTTGTTGACCTGTTGATCTGTACTGTTGTTCCAGTAGTCAAATTTAAATTTACGTGGGAGTCTTTCCTTGCAGACAAAATATTTTCAAACTTTGAAATCAGTTTAGAAACACTTCCAAATCTGCCACGAGCATATAATGGTGTAAAAGGTGTGTCATTGGAATTCCTTCCTCTTGTTGAGAGGCATGTAAAATTCTCTGAGAGAGTCCTCTTTTCAACACATTTTTTAGGGTTCCTTTTCCTAGAAACAGCTTCAGATTCTGTGGACTTCAAAAACTGTGTCAAATTTAAATTGAATGTAGCATTACTTACATCAGAATTTGTTATTGGTATTGTGTGTGTGCTCTTTTCTTCTGACACTACTTCTGCTGTTGCGAGGTAATCAACATAGTGCATTGTCCATGACTGCATGTATAACTTCAAGGCTGCCATAGTTAATAAAGTTTGATATCCTTTAAGAGTCTTCCTTAAGGTAATAGCAAAGCAAACATCATCAGACAAACTACAGACATTGATTTTAGCAGACATAGCGTGTACAGCCTGATTAGCAGCATGAGAGGTATTAAAGGAACAAGAAATTGCAAAATTTTCATTTCCACTATGATCAGTTTCCTTACGACAAAAACAGCTGAAAGCAGCCATTTTCTCATGATCTAAACATGTATTATACAAGCTTCTGTGAGACAAATATATACTACGCACAGAATGGGTAAATATTTTAAGGCGGTAATAAGGTGGTTTGATTTTCTTAAGGTGAAGTAACGATACAGGGTATCTATCAGTTACAGCTAAGTAATCCATTTCTACAGATGGTGTATTTTTCAAATGTAGAGCTGATGACAATTCTACATTTCGCATACCTTCAGCTTCTTCGCAGATATTCCAATCTGTCTGGTTGGGTACAGGCAGTGTAGAGTTCTCATTTTGCCACACCACAGTAAGTTCACCATGGAGTTTACCAACACAAACACAAACAGAATCATTCTCTAAACAATCTGTTCTTTTTGATGACACACATACACAAACATTTCTTTCTCCATCTAGTATGGTAACTTTATCTTCCGGGTGTTCTGATCTATGGTACTCCTCCTCAGAAAATCCAAAATCTTCAACATCTGTTTGGGATTCTCGTAAATCAAATGAACCCTTAACATGTACAGCTTCTTGAGGAGCTTCTAAATCAAATTTTCGTGTGTGTTTATCATGAACAACAGAAGATGTCTGATCATCTAAATAACGGTGCATTTCCATTGGAGTCATAGTTTCAGCCCTCGAATATGAAGCTTCTTCATCTGCTGAAGCTACAACATCTTCAGTATCTGTGTGAGCACTATGGAATATATCTGATGTAGGGGACATCATGCGAATCACAGGAATAACGGTGTCAGCTGAAGTAGAAATTTGCTCTCTTACTTCATGTGAAAATGGTCCATCACCTTCCTTTAGTGTCACGGTTTGTAAACCATAGTCTCTCATTATATCTGGAGTGACAGACAAAGGTCGGTCATGAGTCATCACCTGGATCACTGTTCCATCTACTTCTCCATCTGACACTTCAATATCTTCAACATCTGTCTTTGTATCCAATGTACTCATATCTGAAGGATAGGAGTCTTGTATCATCTGTTGCGAGTTGGCAGTCAACAAGTCATCTTTGTCACTTAAAACAATTTCTTCTGTATCAGTTTCTGCACAGAAGTCAGAACCCATTGTACTATGTGACAGGAGATGTGACTTAGACTTTATGGCAACTGATTTTGTTCTTGCCTTTTTGTGTTTATTCAATGTGGACTCATCAGTTAGGAAGACTTCTTCAGTTTCTGTTAGTATTCCTGTATCTGTTGCATCTGCTTTAAGTGTATTTATTTCCTTTTCCGCTTGAATTACATCTGAGGATCCTACAAAACAACCACCTGTGTACATCTGATCAGTGGCTTCCTCATTCTCATTAACAGTAGACTTAAATTCTTTTCCAGTTTTCAAACAATAATCACATTTTAAATCGTGTACATGGATTGGTGGAATTGAAAACTGTTTGTGATGTGGTTTCCCAAGATCAGTCGATTCAGAAACACTGGTATATTTCATTTCACAATCTGTTTCTGAATCTGTTGCTATGGGAGCCACAACATTGAAGCTTTCATCTGATGCAGATGAAATGGTATCTTTCCTGCACAGATGGAGAGCTGTTCCACTGCTGCATCCTACACAGTCCAGCCCCTCTGCTAAATGTATTGCTTCTTCAGAGATAATTGTTGTTTTCTCTTGGTTATCATCATCACTTGCAACAATAACAGGCAGGTGCTCACCTGCAATGTCAAGGAACTTGATACCCACTACTTCATCACAGTCCTTCTGAACATGAGTATCTCCATCACTACCTTCACAATCATCTTCTTCTGTGCTACTTCCTTTGTCAGGAGACTGTTTCAGATTTTTTAATTTTCTCATTTTATGGTTATTGCCAGTATCAGGATCATCATTAGAGCAGTAATCATCTAGTGTCCCTAGAAAATCTAAATATTGTTCTTTTTTAGGTATCTTTGCTATGACATGATGAGTTTCTGTAACAGATTCATAAGCATTTGCCAGATTAAAGTGCTGGAATGAGACACATTCTTCATCATCACACAAGATGCTATTATCTTCTGAATGTACTTCACATTCTTCTGTGTCAGTTGCAGTTTCCTGGATGATTTTTATATCTGGAAATGGCCTCCCCTCCCTTGTTTTAACATTTCCTTTCAACTTCTCACTTTTTAAGCTATTTTCTGTTTCAGTGAAGCAGTCTTCCTCTAGTAACTGCGTGTTTAACATGTAATGAACTGGTGCATTACTTGGTGCAACTCTCTTCTCAGTTCCTTCATAATCAGAAATTTCTATGTCTTCAACATCTGTTAGAAGACCAGTTTGGTGTTTCACACCTGGGGATTTCAGTCGGCGTCTTCGTAACTGATTGCTTTTTCCGTCTTTTGTAGCCACATCTGTGTCTGAGTCAGATGATAAAACTTCACCCTCACCAGCTATGTTGAGTGCTAATGGGAGAAAACTGCTCCCTAAATGCGTTTTAGAAGATGATTTTTGTTTTTGCTTTGAATACTGGTGCATTTTAGACAATGATTTTCCTTTCCGTAATTTGACTGATGCTTTTACGGGATATTCTGGCAGATTCTGTGGTTCAGGAGTTACTGCAGGTGATGTTGCAAGATCTGAGAGATGCTTAACTGTGTCTGAAATTTCTACAGAATCCCCTTCACTTATCAGTTGTGTCAGTGCACATGGACTTGCAAATTCTTCAGATTTGTCAGAAAGGATGTCATCATCAGATAACTGAACTTCTTCAAAATCAGTCAAGCCATTTTTTATCTGCTCATCTGATGTAGAGGTAGCAAATGTCAGTGCACTGTCTGACAATTTTTCAGTTACTCTGATACATTTCATACGAAGATCTTGATTGTCTCCAGCATATTTAACTAATTCTTCAATTGTTCCTTCAATTTCTAAAAACCGATCTATACTGGAAGCATAATTTTGATCTACAGATCCTCCAACATCCTCATCTGATATTTCAACTGATTCATCTTCTGTTACAGCAAGAATTTCATCACTATTTTTAGTAGTTAGAGACCTGTATTCTGCTGTGACAGGGAATTTACAATCCTCTGTCTCACTTAATATGTCTTCCACATCTGTCAGATTCTCTGAAACAAATGAAGACTTATTCTCTTCTGTGTTCTGTAAACCATCACAGGAAGTCCTTAAATCACTATCAGATGTTACTGCAATAACTGGAAGCTTTTTGAGATCAGACTCCATACTGGAGCTTGTTGACGAAACTACAGTGTCAGAGTAATGTAATGAATTACAAGAGCTAAATTGTTGTCCAATGTTGTAATCCTGCAGTGTGGAAATTGGAAAATCTTCTATATCATCGGTTTCAGTTTTGAGAGGAATATTATCCACTGGTATCAAGTCCTGATCTTCATCTGTGGCTGATTCCTCCTCAATTACAGCTAGTAAATTTGAAGACTCTAAAATAGCGTAGTCAACGTCAGAACCAGATGTGGACAGAGTACAGATTTCATCATCATTTTCATCATGAAAGTCTTTTTCCTCTACTTCATATTCTACTTTCTCTTGTTCTCTTTCTTCTTCACTAGCTGCTTGGTTGTTATTATTCAAATAAGCATATCTGACAAACTGTAATTCTTCACTTGAGTCAGCTGTTGTTTTATGCAGAGGAGAAGTGAAGCCTTGTTTCACAGCTATATCTTGATGACCAGCTGCAGGAACTTCCCTTTCCAAACGTCCCTTGGGATCCTGAATCTGGGAATCAATACCACAGTTTAAATACCTTGAAGAAACTTGGTTACTAGTACATGCAGATGAATCTCCTTGAAATATGCTATTTGTGGGTATGCTTTCTGTATGAAAAGCTAGGTCTGTGTGTTTGATAAAATCCTTAGAATTCTCCCCTTCAAATGACTTACCTTCATTATTATACCCTTTCACTACAAGAATATTTTCTACCGAATATTTAAGGAATTCAGTCTTATCCCATAAATCTGATATTTTAGGTAAAAGAGATTGCAAATTCAAGTCACAATCTGACACAGTATTAATGCGAAGCTCCTTTAACATTTCTTCTATTTCAGAAGCCATGCTCTGAATGAATGCAGCAACTGATGGCATCAGAATATTAGTGCTGGAGTAGGCGTGGAATGTGGGTACAAATATTTTACCTGGAGAGGAGAGGGATGCAGCTTCCGATGGTTCTTCCTCAGCAACATAGTGAAACTTGTGTTTCACTCTGGGAGGGGTTACAGCTCGAACATCCAGGATTGGGGAGAGCTGCTCCTCTGATATCTGTGAACGAGACTGAGAGACTGAAGGCTCTGCACGTCTCTTCACAGGGGATATTGTAGCACTGGAAGTGGTTTCATGTGGAAACAGACTCTCTGGCTTGTGGATGATACCAGAATCTTCATCTTTAGGGACTGTACACAATTCAGGTTCAAGATCTGACAAACGAATTCTCTGTCCTGCACCATCATGAATCATGTCAAGAGATCGGCGTGTTGGTTTAGGAGAAGCTGGTGAGCCGTGGAGGTCGTGATCAGAAGAAGACAGAGGAAGTGCAACAGAATCAGACAAGGAAGAGTCTGTAGTGTCTATCACTGACAGTTCTGCTTCAATGCTGCCTGTTTCATGAGATCCACGAACACTTGAAATAGCTGCAACACGACGTAGTGCCTCAGATGCTGTCGGCTGTCGATATATAACTTCAATAGACCCAGTTGTGTCAATGGTTCTTGTAAACACTTCAGATGTAAGAAGCTGTGTCACACGTGATGCACGGCCGGGGCTTGAAGGCACTGAAGGTGGACTTCGAGCAATTCGAACTGGTGATGCAGATGGTGACTGGCTTGGTTTGTCTGCAGTAAAGCGTTCCACTACTGACTGAACTGAGAGAGAGGGTTCTGGACTGGTTGATGATAACACACTTTGATGATCTTTAATGGATATACTTTCATCATATTCAGATGTTTGGTCAGAGCTATAACCTGTCTCTACAAATGAAGCTTTTGCATCTGGTACTTTCTTTTCTAGTGAGAAGTTACCAGTATCTCTTTTGTGTATGGCATGCCTGCCCTTTTGGTCAGTTTCTCTTTGTTGCTCATATGTTTTCTGAACTTGAGAAGGTAATTTCTTTGACTTACCACCAACATTCCCAACTTTTGATGTACTTTTTGAAGAATCTGTATCTATTGACTTTTTGGCTCTTCCAGCTGTTGTGTGCATCTCCACCTTTTTAGAAGTAGCCTGATGAAGTACAGATGAAGACATGCCTTCACGTCCAATAGATGGTTTCTTTTTATCAGAAACTACTTTTCTTGAGGTTGACACTCCAACTTGGTTTCCTTCATGATCTAATTTTTCTGCACTTGTTCTTTGTTTCATACTCACTGTTCTGGTATCAGATATCTCATCTTTAACAGAAATCTTCATTGGTGATGATTTTGGAATAGCCCCTTTAGAATCTGTCACAATCGAAGTTTTTCTCTGTGAACTTTTTGGAGAGGATGCAGTAACTTCTTCCCTCTCTGCACTTCTCCTTCTAAATGAAGTTTCTCTGCTCAGACTGCTGAATCTATCAGTGGATGGGTGACCAACTTTCAAATCCCTTGACAGAGTGGATGCCATATAGCCATACACTCGATTATCATATTTTGAAGATGGTTTGCTACTGCCCTCATCTAATTTTGCATCACTATCCTTACTCTTTCTAGAGACGTGCTCTCGAGGCTGTTTCTTTGCAGTAAGTGTTCTCGTATCTGTTCCAGTATCACTTTCTTTAAATGGTTTGGCTCCATCCCACCTGTCATCAACTCTTTTCCTGCCAACATATTTCTGTGTACTGGTATCTGGAAGAGAAATACCTTCTTTTGAATGTTTTGGGGTACTACTTTTTCGTATCATAGGTTTATGTGGGTCTGTGCCAAGCTCTTTCAACTGCTTGGTCCCATCATGTAATGAACTTTTTTCTTGATCTTTCCGTTTGACTTTTTGTTTTAAACCTGTATGATCAATATCATATTTTGAAGGCCTTCTACTGTGTGCATCTTCAGAATGTTTACCAGAAGCTTCCTCAGCAGCCTTCACTGAAGTTTTACTAGAAGACTGGGGAGCTTCAAGAACTACTGATTCACTAACAACAATATCGTCACAAATGCATATTGACTGTTTCCCATGAGACTCAATATTTACATATGACACACCAGAAGCAGTTTCAAGAAAAACTCCTGTTTTAGCCATTTCAGCTTTAATTTCTTCCTCGCTGACAGTAACTTCCAGGAGATCATCCTTCATAACAATATCTTCTGAGCTGACATCAAATTTCAATTCTGGTTCTGGAGAAATAGAATGAAGTGATTTTGTTTCGTCAAGAAGAGTTGTGGCTTCAACCATTCTGATGGCAGACACGGTTGGGGTTTCATCATAAGAGTGTGTTAATCCTTCTGATATTTCTTCAGAATGGTCATGGAAATGTTCAGCATCTGGTGATAACAGAAATTGTTTCTCTGGCATAGCTGTACCATGTACAGAAATCGTTTTATCATCAACTGCCATTTCTACATGATCTCTCTCATAGCCTTGTTCTGAAGTTGCAGAAGCTGTAATGTCTGTGGAAACACTGATGCTGTCATAAGATCTGTCTGCAGAGTCAACAAAATCAGAAGGTAACACAACAGATTTTGACAGAATACTGTGTGAATCATCATAGCTTGTAGAAATTTCTTTTTTGAATGAAACATCATATTCAACACTTCCTATATCTGCTCTTGGAAGTTTTTCAGTTGTGGGTCTTATCAATCCAGGATAAGCAGAAGTTACAAAAGACATCGTTTGAGGTGGGAAGTGGGAATCAATATCTGGCACAAGAGCAGGCTGCTCTTCTGTTCCTGTTCCATTTGTTTCTTCCACATCATACTCCATACCACTGTAATCACCATGAAGTCCTACATCTTTTGCTACTGCTTCAGCTGGCGAAAGTTCCTCCTGGATGGAAACCAGTTCTGAAATTTCACTGGATTCTTTTGAATCTGGTAATGACAAAACAGTGTCTTTACCTTCAGGGGTTGGTGTAAGATCTGGTTTCATCTCACGAACTTCTTCCTTTATTTTTCTTGTGGCTTCTTTCACACTGTGAATAATTTCCTGTACACTTTTCTTGTCAATTACTTCATGGGAGTGACCAGTGCTTTTCCCTCCTTCAACAGATGATGTTACAGCAGTGACATCAATTAATGATGACAGCATTAACTTCTGAACTGAGGGCTTTTTAAGCGTTACATATTGAGAAGGATATTTTATTTCACCACTTCTCATAGACTCAGCTGCTTTGTCTAACTCCTTGTCTGTCATAGCTAAATCTTTTTCAGTCTGATGTAAGGAGCTTTCTACACTAACTTCAGAATCATGAAGTATTAACTCAATGGTTTCTTTGGAAACTACTGCTGCATGACGCAACAGGGCTCTATCCTGCCTCTCTTCCTCTTCTACAAATGATGTTTCCACTGTACTAAGTTCCTTAGGGAATATATCTGCTGCTCTTTTCTCTAATGCCTTTGCTACATCTGTTACAGAACTCTTGGTTGAAACCACCCTGTAATCCTCTTCAACTGGTGGCTCTTCACGTTTCTCCTTCTCTTCCAAAAATGCTCTAGTTGTACTACTTACTTCCAAAATTGGGGAAACAGTTAACTCTTCAAATATATCTTGCTTCTCTATCACCGTTGCCTCTTTAGTGATGGCTGCCAGTGAATCTTCGTCTTTACACGTTTCCTGTATGGAAACTTCTGTATCTAGCCCATCAGATTTATCACATACAGGAAGATCTGTTAGTGGAGAAATTACATCCTTTTTGAAGACTTCTTGAGCTTCACTTGTAACCAGCTCTGAGACAGTCTGACTCCTGGTTCTTGACACTGATGTTAGCACAGCTCTGCCAGCTGACTCAATAGACACCTCAGATTTAACCTCCTCAATAACAGCTTCCTCCTTTAAAGATTCTACCCTACTTCCATCAACATCCAATACCTGATCTAGAACTACATCTCTCACTGTGGAAATAACTTCATCTAAAGCGATTTCCTGCAACTCTTTTGCAGATGACACTATGGTAATTTCTTGCTCTTCCTCAACAACTGGTACTTTTACCAGAGATGGTGCTTTTGTCTTATCCTCCTTGGCAGATACATCCCTAATAGGTGACACACCACCAGGTTCTTCTGTTATTTCTGGCATCTCTTTTACTTCTGGTTCAATAGAGAGATCGAGGTTCTCTTCTACACCAGGTCCTACATCGACTGATGACACCGGCACTGTTTCATGCAAATCCAGTTGCTCACTTAAAGTAATTTCTTCAGTTGGAGAAACAATGTCTTTATCGGTTCTATCTGGAACATCTAATGGAGCTAATCTTACAGAGACTTCAGGCTCAGTTATCAATGCAGGTGACACTACCTGCATCACTGATTTTCTGATCTCTTCTTCAACTACCAGCTCTCTGACCATATCTATTACTACAGGTGCCACTATGTCTTTTTCCATTGTGTCTTGTACATCTGACACAGGTGGTTCAACAGAAACGTCAGGTTCATGATCCTTAAGGGGTAACAGCTCTGCTGACGGTGCCATTTTCAAAGTCTCCTCATCTGTCTTTGCACTATCAGGAACTGCCTTTTCTTGTGGTATAATGTGCTCTACAGTGATTTCTTCCAAATCTGTGACCTGACTTTCAATTGAGACCATGTGCCCCTCCTTCAACGCAGATCGTTCTGATTCTGTTTCCTCCAAAGTAACTTCCTCCTCAATATGCTCCTCTGTTACATCAAATTCTCTTACTATGGAAACAGCCTCCTCTTCTAGAATGTCATGTACAACAGTTAATTCTTGCTCAACTGTGACGTCATATGCACCCTCAACAATAGTTTTCTCCTTTGTGTCCAATTCCTTGTCACTACCAGGTGCCATATCCAATGTTGTGTCTGCAGATATTACTTCAACTGGGGATTTTACCTCACTTGCTGATATTGCTGGCACAGCTCTGTCAGCTACCTCAATAGACACTTCAGATTTAACCTCCTCAATAACACCTTGCTCACCTACTGATTCTACCCTACTTCCACCCTCATCCAATATCTCATCTAGAGCTACACCTCTCACTGTGGAAATAACTTCTTCTTCAGTGATTTCCTGCAACTCTTTTACAGATGACACTATGGTAATTTCTTGCTCTTCCTCAAGAACAGGTACTTTTACCACAGATGTAGCTTTTGTCACATCCTCCTTGGGAGATATATCCGTAATAGGTGACACAGTTGGTTCTTCTGCAGTTTCCAGCATCTTGCTTACCACTGGTTCAATAGACAGATCGAGCTTCTCTTTTACACCAGGTCCTACATCAACTGATGACACTGGCACTGTTTCATGCACATCCAGTTGCTCACTTACAATAATTTTTTCAGTTGGGGAACCAATGTCTTTATCGGTTCTATATGGAACATCTAATGGAGCTAATCTTACAGAGATTTCGGGCTCTGTTATCAATGCAGGTGACACTACCTCCATCACGGTTTTTGTGATCTCTTCTTCAACTACCTGCTCTCTGACCATATCTATTACTACAGGTGCCACTATGTCTTTTACCATTGTGTCTTGTACATCTGACACAGGTGATTCTACAGACATGTCTGCCTCATGGTCCTTAATGGGTAATGGCTCTGGTGAAGGTGACATTTTCAAGGTCTCCTCATCTATCTTTGCACTATCAGGAACTACCTTTCCTTGTGGTACAATGTGTTCTTCAGTGACTTCTTTCCATTCTGTGACAGGAGACACGAGTGAGACCATGGGCTCCTCCTTTAAGGCAGATAGTTCTTCTACTGTGTCTTCCAATGTGACTTCTTCCTCCTCAAGCTCCCGTGTTACGTCTACCTCTTTTACTATTGAAAAAACTTCCTCCTCTTTAATGTCCTGCACCAAAGTAAATGCTTGCTCAATAGGGACCTCATATGCACCCTCTACAATAGTTTCCTCCTTTGTGTCTATTTCTTTGTCTCTATCAGCTGCCATATCCAATGTTGTGTCGACTGATATTACTTCAAGTGGGGATTTTTTCTCACTTGCCACTATTGCTGGCTCAGCTCTGTCAGCTACCTCAATAGACACCTTGGATTTGTCTTCCTCAGTAACAGCTTCCTCATCTAATGATTCTACCCTTCTTCCATCCTCATCCAATATCTGATCTAGAACTACATCTCTCACTGTGGAAATAACATCATCTACAGTGATTTCCTGCAACTCTTTTACAGATGACATTATGGTAATTTCTTGCTCTGGCTCAACAACTGGTACTTTTACCACAGACGGTGCTTTTGTCACATCCTCCTTGGGAGAGATATCCCTAATAGGTGACACACCTGGTTCTTCTGTTATTTCTGGCATCTCTGTTACCTCTGGTTCAATAGACAGATCGAGCTTCTCTTCTACACCAGGTCCTACATCAACTGATGACACCGACACTGTTTCATGCACAACCAGTTGCTCACTTACAGTAATTTCTTCAGTTGGAGGAACAATGTCTTTATCGGTTCTATCTGGAACATCTAATGGAGCTAATATTACAGAAATTTCGGGCTCAGTTACCAATGCAGGTGATACTACTTCCATCACGGTTTTTGTGATCTCTTCTTCAACTACCTGCTCTCTGACCATATCTATTACTACAGGTGCCACTATGTCTTTTACCATTGTGTCTTGTACATCTGACACAGGTGATTCTACAGGCATGTCTGCCTCATGGTCCTTAATGGGTAATAACTCTGCTGAAGGTGACATTTTCAAGGTCTCCTCATCTATCTTTGCACTATCAGGAGCTGCCTTTCCTTGTGGTACAATGTGTTCTTCAGTGACTTCTTCCAATTCTGTGACACGAGTTTCAAGTGAGACCATGAGTTCCTCCCTTATGGCAGATACTTCTTCTACTGTCTCTTCCAATGTGACTTCTTCCTCCTCAAGCTCCCGTGTTACGTCTACCTCTTTTACTATGGAAACAACTTCTTCCTTTTTAATATCCTGCACAACTGTAAATGCTTGCTCTATAGGGACCTCATATGCACCCTCTACAATAGTTTCCTTCTTTGTGTCTAATTCTTTGTCTCTATCAGCTGCTATATCCAATGTTCTGTCGACTGATATTACTTCAAGTGGGGATTTTTCCTCACTTGCCACTATTGCTGCCACAGCTCTGTCAACTACCTCAATACACACCTCAGATTTGTCTTCCTCAGTAACAGCTTCCTCATCTAATGATTCTACCCTGCTTCCATCCTCATCCAATATCTGATCTAGAACTACATCTCTCACTGTGGAAATAACTTCATCTACAGTGATTTCCTGCAACTCTTTCACAGATGACACTATGGCAATTTCTTGCTCTGCCTCTACAACTGGTACTTTTACCACAGATGGTGCTTTTGTCACATCCTTCTTGGGAGATATATCCCTAATAGGTGACACACCTGGTTCTTCTGTTATTTCTGGCATCTCTTCTACCTCTGGTTCAATAGAGATATCGAGCTTCTCTTCTACACCAGGTCCTACACCAACTGATGACACCGGCACTGTTTCATCCACAACCAGTTGGTCACTTACAGCAATTTCTTCAGTTGGAGGAACAATGTCTTTATCGGTTCTATCTGGAACATCTAATGGAGCTAATCTTACAGGGATTTCAGGCTCAGTTATCAATGCAGGTGACACTACCTCCATCACGGTTGTTCTGATCTCTTCTTCAACTACCTGCTCTCTGACCATATCTATTACTACAGGTGCCACTATGTCTTTTACCATTGTGTATTGTACATCTGACACAGGTGATTCTACAGACATGTCTGCCTCATGGTCCTTAATGGGTAATGGCTCTGGTGAAGGTGACATTTTCAAGGTCTCCTCATCTATCTTTGCACTATCAGGAGCTGCCTTTTCTTGTGGTACAATGTGTTCTTCAGTGACTTCTTTCAATTCTGTGACAGGAGATTTGAGTGAGACCATGGGCTTCTCCTTTAAGCCAGATAGTTCTTCTACAGTCTCTTCCAATGTGACTTCTTCCTCCTCAAGCTCCCGTGTTACATCTACCTCTTTTACTTTGGAAACAACTTCCTCCTTTTTAATGTCCTGCACAACTGTAAATGCTTGCTCAATAGGGACCTCATATGCACCCTCCACAATAGTTTCCTCCTTTGTGTCTAATTCTTTGTCTCTATCTGCTGCCATATCCAATGTTGTGTCGACTGATATTACTTCAAGTGGGGATTTTACCTCACTTGCCACTATTGCTGGCACAGCTCTGTCAGCTACCTCAATAGACACCTCAGATTTGTCTTCCTCAGTAACAGCTTCCTCATCCAATGATTCTACCCTACTTCCATCCTCATCCAACACCTGATCTAGAACTACATCTCTCACTGTGGAAATAACTTCATCTACAGTGACTTCCTGCAACACTTTTACAGATGACACTACTGTAATTTCTTTTTCTTCCTTAACAACTGGTACTTTTACCACAGATGGTGCTTTTGTCACATCCTCCTTGGGAGAGATATCCCTAATAGGTGACACACCTGGTTCTTCTGTTATTTCTGGCATTTCTTCTACCTCTGGTTCAATAGAGATATCGAGCTTCTCTTCTACACCAGGTCCTACATCAACTGATGACACCGACACTGTTTCACGCACATCCAGTTGCTCACTTACAGTAATTTCTTCAGTTGGGGAAACAATGTCTTTATCGGTTCTATCTGGAACATCTAATGGAGCTAATCTTACAGAGATTTGAGGCTCAGTTACCAATGCAGGTGACACTACCTCCATCACTGTTTTTCTCATCTCTTCTTCAACTACCTGCTCTCTGACCACATCTATTACCACAGGTGCCACTATGTCTTTTACCATTGTGTCTTGTACATCTGACACAGGTGATTCTACAGACATGTCTGCCTCATGGTCCTTAATGGGTAATGGCTCTAGTGAAGGTGACATTTTCAAGGTCTCCTCATCTATCTTTGCACTATCAGGAGCTGCCTTTTCTTGTGGTACAATGTGTTCTTCAGTGACTTCTTTCCATTCTGTGACAGGAGACACGAGTGAGACCATGGGCTCCTCCTTTAAGGCAGATAGTTCTTCTACTGTGTCTTCCAATGTGACTTCTTCCTCCTCAAGCTCCCGTGTTACGTCTACCTCTTTTACTATGGAAACAACTTCCTCCTTTTTAATGTCCTGCACAACTGTAAATGCTTGCTCTATAGGGACCTCATATGCACCCTCTACAATAGTTTCCTTCTTTGTGTCTAATTCTTTGTCTCTATCAGCTGCCATATCCAATGTTATGTCGACTGATATTACTTCAAGTGGGGATTTTACCTCACTTGCCACTATTGCTGGCACAGCTCTGTCAGCTACCTCAATAGACACCTCGGATTTGTCTTCCTCAGTAACAGCTTCCTCATCTAATGATTCTACCCTGCTTCCATCCTCATCCAATATCTGATCTAGAACTACATCTCTCACTGTGGAAATAACATCATCTACAGTGATTTCCTGCAACTCTTTCGCAGATGACACTATGGCAATTTCTTGCTCTGCCTCAACAACTGGTACTTTTACCACAGATGGTGCTTTTGTCACATCCTTCTTGGGAGATATATCCCTAATAGGTGACACACCTGGTTCTTCTGTTATTTCTGGCATCTCTTCTACCTCTGGTTCAATAGAGATATCGAGCTTCTCTTCTACACCAGGTCCTACACCAACTGATGACACCGGCACTGTTTCATCCACAACCAGTTGGTCACTTACAGCAATTTCTTCAGTTGGAGGAACAATGTCTTTATCGGTTCTATCTGGAACATCTAATGGAGCTAATCTTACAGGGATTTCAGGCTCAGTTATCAATGCAGGTGACACTACCTCCATCACGGTTGTTCTGATCTCTTCTTCAACTACCTGCTCTCTGACCATATCTATTACTACAGGTGCCACTATGTCTTTTACCATTGTGTCTTGTACATCTGACACAGGTGATTCTACAGACATGTCTGCCTCATGGTCCTTAATGGGTAATGGCTCTGGTGAAGGTGACATTTTCAAGGTCTCCTCATCTATCTTTGCACTATCAGGAGCTGCCTTTTCTTGTGGTACAATGTGTTCTTCAGTGACTTCTTTCAATTCTGTGACAGGAGATTTGAGTGAGAACATGGGCTTCTCCTTTAAGCCAGATAGTTCTTCTACAGTCTCTTCCAATGTGACTTCTTCCTCCTCAAGCTCCCGTGTTACATCTACCTCTTTTACTATGGAAACAACTTCCTCCTTTTTAATGTCCTGCACAACTGTAAATGCTTGCTCAATAGGGACCTCATATGCACCCTCCACAATAGTTTCCTCCTTTGTGTCTAATTCTTTGTCTCTATCTGCTGCCATATCCAATGTTGTGTCGACTGATATTACTTCAAGTGGGGATTTTACCTCACTTGCCACTATTGCTGGCACAGCTCTGTCAGCTACCTCAATAGACACCTCAGATTTGTCTTCCTCAGTAACAGCTTCCTCATCCAATGATTCTACCCTACTTCCATCCTCATCCAACACCTGATCTAGAACTACATCTCTCACTGTGGAAATAACTTCATCTACAGTGACTTCCTGCAACACTTTTACAGATGACACTGCTGTAATTTCTTTTTCTTCCTTAACAACTGGTACTTTTACCACAGATGGTGCTTTTGTCACATCCTCCTTGGGAGAGATATCCCTAATAGGTGACACACCTGGTTCTTCTGTTATTTCTGGCATTTCTTCTACCTCTGGTTCAATAGAGATATCGAGCTTCTCTTCTACACCAGGTCCTACATCAACTGATGACACCGACACTGTTTCACGCACATCCAGTTGCTCACTTACAGTAATTTCTTCAGTTGGGGAAACAATGTCTTTATCGGTTCTATCTGGAACATCTAATGGAGCTAATCTTACAGAGATTTGAGGCTCAGTTACCAATGCAGGTGACACTACCTCCATCACTGTTTTTCTCATCTCTTCTTCAACTACCTGCTCTCTGACCACATCTATTACCACAGGTGCCACTATGTCTTTTACCATTGTGTCTTGTACATCTGACACAGGTGATTCTACAGACATGTCTACCTCATGGTCCTTAATGGGTAATGGCTCTAGTGAAGGTGACATTTTCAAGGTCTCCTCATCTATCTTTGCACTATCAGGAGCTGCCTTTTCTTGTGGTACAATGTGTTCTTCAGTGACTTCTTTCCATTCTGTGACAGGAGACACGAGTGAGACCATGGGCTCCTCCTTTAAGGCAGATAGTTCTTCTACTGTGTCTTCCAATGTGACTTCTTCCTCCTCAAGCTCCCGTGTTACGTCTACCTCTTTTACTATGGAAACAACTTCCTCCTTTTTAATGTCCTGCACAACTGTAAATGCTTGCTCTATAGGGACCTCATATGCACCCTCTACAATAGTTTCCTTCTTTGTGTCTAATTCTTTGTCTCTATCAGCTGCCATATCCAATGTTATGTCGACTGATATTACTTCAAGTGGGGATTTTACCTCACTTGCCACTATTGCTGGCACAGCTCTGTCAGCTACCTCAATAGACACCTCGGATTTGTCTTCCTCAGTAACAGCTTCCTCATCTAATGATTCTACCCTGCTTCCATCCTCATCCAATATCTGATCTAGAATTACATCTCTCACTGTGGAAATAACATCATCTACAGTGATTTCCTGCAACTCTTTCGCAGATGACACTATGGCAATTTCTTGCTCTGCCTCAACAACTGGTACTTTTACCACAGATGGTGCTTTTGTCACATCCTTCTTGGGAGATATATCCCTAATAGGTGACACACCTGGTTCTTCTGTTATTTCTGGCATCTCTTCTACCTCTGGTTCAATAGAGATATCGAGCTTCTCTTCTACACCAGGTCCTACATCAACTGATGACACCGGCACTGTTTCATCCATAACCAGTTGGTCACTTACAGCAAGTTCTTCAGTTGGAGGAACAATGTCTTTATCGGTTCTATCTGGAACATCTAATGGAGCTAATCTTACAGGGATTTCAGGCTCAGTTATCAATGCAGGTGACACTACCTCCATCACGGTTGTTCTGATCTCTTCTTCAACTACCTGCTCTCTGACCATATCTATTACTACAGGTGCCACTATGTCTTTTACCATTGTGTCTTGTACATCTGACACAGGTGATTCTACAGACATGTCTGCCTCATGGTCCTTAATGAGTAATGGCTCTGGTGAAGGTGACATTTTCAAGGTATCATCATCTATCTTTGCACTATCAGGAGCTGCCTTTTCTTGTGGTACAATGTGTTCTTCAGTGACTTCTTTCAATTCTGTGACAGGAGATTTGAGTGAGACCATGGGCTTCTCCTTTAAGGCAGATAGTTCTTCTACACTCTCTTCCAATGTGACTTCTTCCTCCTCAAGCTCCCGTGTTACATCTACCTCTTTTACTATTGAAACAATTTCCTCCTTTTTAATGTCCTGCACAACTGTAAATGCTTGCTCAATAGAGACCTCATATGCACCCTCCACAATAGTTTCGTCCTTTGTGTCTAATTCTTTGTCTCTATCTGCTGACATATCCAATGTTGTGTCGACTGATATTACTTCAAGTGGGGACTTTACCTCACTTGCCACTATTGCTGGCACAACTCTGTCAGCTACCTCAATAGACACCTCAGATTTGTCTTCCTCAGTAACAGCTTCCTCATCCAATGATTCTACCCTACTTCCATCCTCATCCAATATCTGATCTAGAACTACATCTCTCACTGTGGAAATAACTTCATCTGCAGTGACTTCCTGCAACACTTTTACAGATGACACTGCTGTAATTTCTTTCTCTTCCTTAACAACTGGTACTTTTACCACAGATGGTGCTTTTGTCACATCCTCCTTGGGAGAGATATCCCTAATAGGTGACACACCTTGTTCTTCTGTTATTTCTGGCATCTCTGTTACCTCTGGTTCAATAGACAGATCGAGCTTCTCTTCTACACCAGGTCCTACATCAACTGATGACACCGACACTGTTTCATGCACAACCAGTTGCTCACTTACTGCAATTTCTTCAGTTGGAGGAACAATGTCTTTATCGGTTCTATCTGGAACATCTAATGGAGCTAATATTACAGAAATTTCGGGCTCAGTTACCAATGCAGGTGATACTACTTCCATCACGGTTTTTGTGATCTCTTCTTCAACTACCTGCTCTCTGACCATATCTATTACTACAGGTGCCACTATGTCTTTTACCATTGTGTCTTGTACATCTGACACAGGTGATTCTACAGACATGTCTGCCTCATGGTCCTTAATGGGTAATAACTCTGCTGAAGGTGACATTTTCAAGGTCTCCTCATCTATCTTTGCACTATCAGGAGCTGCCTTTTCTTGTGGTACAATGTGTTCTTCAGTGACTTCTTTCCATTCTGTGACAGGAGATACGAGTGAGACCATGGGCTCCTCCTTTAAGGCAGATAGTTCTTCTACTGTGTCTTCCAATGTGACTTCTTCCTCCACAAGCTCCCGTGTTACGTCTACCTCTTTTACTATTGAAACAACTTCCTCCTCTTTTATGTCCTGCACCAAAGTAAATGCTTGCTCAATAGGGACTTCATATGCAACCTCCACAATAGTTTCGTCCTTTGTGTCTAATTCTTTGTCTCTATCAGCTGCCATATCCAATGTTGTGTCGACTGATATTACTTCAAGTGGGGATTTTACCTCACTTGCCACTACTGCTGGCACAGCTCTGTCAGCTACCTCAATAGACACCTCGGATTTGTCTTCCTCAGTAACAGCTCCCCCATCTAATGCTTCTACCCTACTTCCATCCTCATCCAATATCTGATCTAGAACTACATCTCTCACTGTGGAAATAACTTCTTTTACAGTGATTTCCTGCAATTCTTTTACAGATGACACTACGGTAATTTCTTGCTGTGCCTCAACAACAGGTACTTTTACCACAGATGGTGCTTTTGTCACATCCTCCTTGGGAGAGATATCCCTAATAGGTGACACACCTGGTTCTTCTGTTATTTCTGGCATCTCTGTTACCTCTGGTTCAATAGAGATATCGAGCTTCTCTTCTACACCAGGCCCTACATCAACTGATGACACCAGAACTGTTTCACGCACATCCAGTTGCTCACTTACAGTAATTTCTTCAGTTGGAGAAACAATGTCTTTATCGGTTCTATCTGGAACATCTAATGGAGCTAACCTTACAGGGATTTCAGGCTCAGTTATCAATGCAGGTGACACTACCTCCATCACGGTTTTTGTGATCTCTTCTTCAACTACCTGCTCTCTGACTATATCTATTACAACAGGTGCCACTATGTCTTTTACCATTGTGTCTTGTACATCTGACACAGGTGATTCTACAGACATGTCTGCCTCATGGTCCTTAATGTGTAATGGCTCTGGTGAAGGTGACATTTTCAAGGTCTCCTCATCTATCTTTGCACTATCAGGAGCTGCCTTTTCTTGTGGTACAATGTGTTCTTCAGTGACTTCTTTCCATTCTGTGACAGGAGATAAGAGTGAGACCATGGGTTCCTCCTTTAAGGCAGATAGTTCTTCAACTGTGTCTTCCAATGTGACTTCTTCCTCCTCAAGTTCCCGTGTTACGTCTACCTCTTTTACTATTGAAACAACTTCCTCCTCTTTAATGTCCTGCACCAAAGTAAATGCTTGCTCAATAGGGACTTCATATGCACCCTCCACAATAGTTTCGTCCTTTGTGTCTAATTCTTTGTCTCTATCAGCTGCCATATCCAATGTTGTGTCGACTGATATTACTTCAAGTGGGGATTTTACCTCACTTGCCACTATTGCTGGCACAGCTCTGTCAGCTACCTCAATAGACACCTCAGATTTGTCTTCCTCAGTAACAGCTTCCTCATCTAATGATTCTACCCTACTTCCATCCTCATCCAACACCTGATCTAGAACTACATCTCTCACTGTGGAAATAACTTCATCTACAGTGACTTCCTGCAACTCTTTTACAGATGACACTGCTGTAATTTCTTTCTCTTCCTTAACAACTGGTACTTTTACAACAGATGGTGCTTTTGTCACATCCTCCTTGGCAGAGATATCCATAATAGGTGACACACCTGGTTCTTCTGTTATTTCTGGCATCTCTGTTACCTCTGGTTCAATAGACAGATCAAGCTTCTCTTTTACACCAGGTCCTACATCAACCGATGTCACTGGCACTGTTTCACGCACATCCAGTTGCTCACTTACAGTAATTTTTTCAGTTGGAGAAACAATGTCTTTATCGGTTCTTTCTGGAACATCTAATGGAGCTAATCTTACAGGGATTTCAGGCTCAGTTATCAATGCAGGTGACACTACCTCCATCACGGTTGTTCTGATCTCTTCTTCAACTACCTGCTCTCTGACCATATCTATTACTACAGGTGCCACTATGTCTTTTACCATTGTGTCTTGTACATCTGACACAGGTGATTCTACAGACATGTCTGCCTCATGGTCCTTAATGGGTAATGGCTCTGGTGAAGGTGACATTTTCAAGGTCTCCTCATCTATCTTTGCACTATCAGGAGCTGCCTTTCCTTGTGGTACAATGTGTTCTTCAGTGACTTCTTCCAATTCAGTGACTTCCTTTAAGGAAGATAGTTCTTCTACAGTCTCTTCCAATGTGACTTCTTCCTCCTCAAGCTCACGTGTTTCATCTACCTCTTTTACTACGGAAACAAGTTCCTCCTTTTTAATGTCCTGCACCAAAGTAAAGGCTTGCTCAATACGGACTTCATATGCACCCTCCACAATAGTTTCGTCCTTTGTGTCTAATTCTTTGTCTCTATCAGCTGCCATATCCAATGTTGTGTCGACTGATATTACTTCAAGTGGGGATTTTACCTCACTTGCCACTATTGTTGGCACAGCTCTGTCAGCTACCTCAATAGACACCTCGGATTTGTGTTCCTCAGTAACAGCTCCCTCATCTAATGATTCTACCCTACTTCCATCCTCATCCAATATCTGATCTAGAACTACATCTCTCACTGTGGAAATAACTTCTTCTACAGTGATTTCCTGCAATTCTTTTACAGATGACACTACGGTAATTTCTTGCTGTGCCTCAACAACAGGTACTTTTACCACAGATGGTGCTTTTGTCACATCCTCCTTGGGAGAGATATCCCTAATAGGTGACACACCTGGTTCTTCTGTTATTTCTGGCACCTCTGTTAATTCTGGTTCAATAGAGATATCGAGCTTCTCTTTTACACCAGGTCCTACATCAACCGATGTCACTGGCACTGTTTCACGCACATCCAGTTGCTCACTTACAGTCAATTCTTCAGTTGGAGAAACAATGTCTTTATCGGTTCTATCTGGAACATCTAATGGAGCTAACCTTACAGGGATATCAGGCTCAGTTATCAATGTAGGTGACACTACCTCCATCACGGTTTTTGTGATCTCTTCTTCAACTACCTGCTCTCTGACCATATCTATTACTACAGGTGCCACTATGTCTTTTACCATTGTGTCTTGTACATCTGACACAGGTGATGCTACAGACATGTCTGCCTCATGGTCCTTAATGGGTAATGGTTCTGCTGAAGGTGACATTTTCAAGGTCTCCTCATCTATCTTTGCACTATCAGGAGCTGCCTTTTCTTGTGGTACAATGTGTTCTTCAGTGACTTCTTTCAATTCTGTGACAGGAGATTTGAGTGAGACCATGGGCTTCTCCTTTAAGGCAGATAGTTCTTCTACAGTCTCTTCCAATGTGACTTCTTCCTCCTCAAGCTCCCGTGTTACATCTACCTCTTTTACTATGGAAACAACTTCCTCCTTTTTAATGTCCTGCACAACTGTAAACGCTTGCTCGATAAGGACCTCATATGCACCCTCCGCAATAGTTTCCTCCTTTGTGTCTAATTCTTTGTCTCTATCAGCTGCCATATCCAATGTTGTGTCGACTGATATTACTTCAAGTGGGGATTTTACCTCACTTGCCACTATTGCTGGCACAGCTCTGTCAGCTACCTCAATAGACACCTCGGATTTGTCTTCCTCAGTAACAGCTTCCTCATCTAATGATTCTACCCTACTTCCATCCTCATCCAATATCTGATCTAGAACTACATCTCTCACTGTGGAAATAACTTCATCTACAGTGATTTCCTGCAACTCTTTCGCAGATGACACTATGGCAATTTCTTGCTCTGCCTCAACAACTGGTACTTTTACCACAGATGGTGCTTTTGTCACATCCTCCTTGGGAGAGATATCCCTAATAGGTGACACACCTGGTTCTTCTGTTATTTCTGCCATCTCTGTTACCTCTGGTTCAATAGAGATATCGAGCTTCTCTTTTACACCAGGTCCTACATCAACCGATGTCACTGGCACTGTTTCACGCACATCCAGTTGCTCACTTACAGTCAATTCTTCAGTTGGAGAAACAATGTCTTTATCGGTTCTATCTGGAACATCTAATGGAGCTAACCTTACAGGGATTTCAGGCTCAGTTATCAAAGCAGGTGACACTACCTCCATCACGGTTGTTCTGATATCTTCTTCAACTACCTGCTCTCTGACCATATCTATTACTACAGGTGCCACTATGTCTTTTACCATTGTGTCTTGTATATCTGAGACAGGTGATTCTACAGACATGTCTGCCTCATGGTCCTTAATGGGTAATGGCTCTGGTGAAGGTGACATTTTCAAGGTCTCCTCATCTGTCTTTGCACTATCAGGAGCTACCATTTCTTGTGGTACAATGTGTTCTTCAGTGACTTCTTTCAATTCTGTGACAGGAGATTTGAGTGAGACCATGGGCTTCTCCTTTAAGGCAGATAGTTCTTCTACAGTCTCTTCCAATGTGACTTCTTCCTCCTCAAGCTCCCGTGTTACACCTACCTCTTTTACTATGGAAACAACTTCCTTCTTTTTAATGTCCTGCACAACTGTAAATGCTTGCTCAATAGGGACCTCATATGCACCCTCCACAATAGTTTCCTCCTTTGTTTCTAATTCTTTGTCTCTATCAGCTGCCATATCCAATGTTGTGTCGACTGATATTACTTCAAGTGGGGATTTTACCTCACTTGCCACTATTGCTGGCACAGCTCTGTCAGCTACCTCAATAGACACCTCGGATTTGTCTTCCTCAGTAACAGCTTCCTCATCTAATGATTCTACCTTACTTCCATCCTCATCCAATATCTGATCTAGAACTACATCTCTCACTGTGGAAATAACTTCATCTACAGTGATTTCCTGCAACTCTTTTACAGATGAGACTACGGTAATTTCTTGCTCTGTCTTAACAACTGGTACTTTTACCACAGATGGTACTTTTGTCACATCCTCCTTGGGACAGATATCCCTAATAGGTGACACACTTGGTTCTTCTGTTATTTCTGGCATCTCTGTTACCTCTGGTTCAATAGACAGATCGAGCTTCTCTTTTACACCAGGTCCTACATCAACCGATGTCACTGGCACTGTTTCACGCACATCCAGTTGCTCACTTACAGTCAATTCTTCAGTTGGAGAAACAATGTCTTTATCGGTTCTATCTGGAACATCTAATGGAGCTAACCTTACAGGGATTTCAGGCTCAGTTATCAATGCAGGTGACACTACCTCCATCACGGTTTTTGTGATCTCTTCTTCAACTACCTGCTCTCTGACCATATCTATTACTACAGGTGCCACTATGTCTTTTACCATTGTGTCTTGTACATCTGACACAGGTGATTCTACAGACATGTCTGCCTCATGGTCCTTAATGGGTAATGGCTCTGGTGAAGGTGACATTTTCAAGGTCTCCTCATCTGTCTTTGCACTATCAGGAGCTGCCATTTCTTGTGGTACAATGTGTTCTTCAGTGACTTCTTTCAATTCTGTGACAGGAGATTTGAGTGAGACCATGGGCTTCTCCTTTAAGGCAGATAGTTCTTCTACAGTCTCTTCCAATGTGACTTCTTCCTCCTCAAGCTCCCGTGTTACATCTACCTCTTTCACTATGGAAACAACTTCCTCCTTTTTAATGTCCTGCACAACTGTAAACGCTTGCTCGATAAGGACCTCATATGCACCCTCCACAATAGTTTCCTCCTTTGTGTCTAATTCTTTGTCTCTATCAGCTGCCATATCCAATGTTGTGTCGACTGATATTACTTCAAGTGGGGATTTTACCTCACTTGCCACTATTGCTGGCACAGCTCTGTCAGCTACCTCAATAGACACCTCGGATTTGTCTTCCTCAGTAACAGCTTCCTCATCTAATGATTCTACCCTACTTCCATCCTCATCCAATATCTGATCTAGAACTACATCTCTCACTGTGGAAATAACTTCATCTACAGTGATTTCCTGCAACTCTTTCACAGATGACACTATGGCAATTTCTTGCTCTGCCTCAACAACAGGTACTTTTACCACAGATGGTGCTTTTGTCACATCCTCCTTGGGAGAGATATCCCTAATAGGTGACACACCTGGTTCTTCTGTTATTTCTGGCATCTCTGTTACCTCTGGTTCAATAGAGATATCGAGCTTCTCTTTTACACCAGGTCCTACATCAACTGATGACACCGACACTGTTTCACGCACATCCAGTTGCTCACTTACAGTAATTTCTTCAGTTGGGGAAACAATGTCTTTATCGGTTCTATCTGGAACATCTAATGGAGCCAAAGTTACAGGGATTTCAGGCTCAGTTATCAATGCATGTGACACTACCTCCATCACGGTTGTTCTGATCTCTTCTTCAACTACCTGCTCTCTGACCATATCTATTACTACAGGTGCCACTATGTCTTTTACCATTGTGTCTTGTACATCTGACACAGGTGATTCTACAGACATGTCTACCTCATGGTCCTTAATGGGTAATGGCTCTGGTGAAGGTGACATTTTTAAGGTCTCCTCATCTATCTTTGCACTATCAGGAGCTGCCATTTCTTGTGGTACAATGTGTTCTTCAGTGACTTCTTTCAGCTCTGAGACAGGAGATTTGAGTGAGACCATGGGCTTCTCCTTTAAGGCAGATGGTCCTTCTACAGTCTCTTCCAATGTGACTTCTTCCTCCTCAAGCTCCCGTGTTACATCTACCTCTTTTACTATGGAAACAACTTCCTCCTTTTTAATGTCCTGCACAACTGTAAATGCTTGCTCAATAGGGACCTCATATGCACCCTCCACAATAGTTTCCTCCTTTGTGTCTAATTCTTTGTCTCTATCAGCTGCCATATCCAATGTTGTGTCGACTGATATTACTTCAAGTGGGGATTTTACCTCACTTGCCACTATTGCTGGCACAGCTCTGTCAGCTACCTCAATAGACACCTCGGATTTGTCTTCCTCAGTAACAGCTTCCTCATCTAATGATTCTACCCTACTTCCATCCTCATCCAATATCTGATCTAGAACTACATCTCTCACTGTGGAAATAACTTCATCTACAGTGATTTCCTGCAACTCTTTCACAGATGACACTATGGCAATTTCTTGCTCTGCCTCAACAACAGGTACTTTTACCACAGATGGTGCTTTTGTCACATCCTCCTTGGGAGAGATATCCCTAATAGGTGACACACCTGGTTCTTCTGTTATTTCTGGCATCTCTGTTACCTCTGGTTCAATAGAAAGTTCGAGCTTCTCTTCTACAAAAGGTCCTACATCAACTGATGACACCGGTACTGTTTCACGCACATCCAGTTGCTCACTTACAGTAATTTCTTCAGTTGGAGAAACAATGTCTTTATCGGTTCTATCTGGAACATCTAATGGAGCTAACCTTACAGGGATTTCAGGCTCAGTTATCAATGCAGGTGACACTACCTCCATCACGGTTGTTCTGATCTCTTCTTCAACTACATGCTCTCTGACCATATCTATTACTACAGGTGCCACTATGTCTTTTACCATTGTGTCTTGTACATCTGACACAGGTGATTCTACAGACATGTCTGCCTCATGGTCCTTAATGGGTAATGGCTCTGGTGAAGGTGACATTTTCAAGGTCTCCTCTTCTGTCTTTGCACTATCAGGAGCTGCCATTTCTTGTGGTACAATGTGTTCTTCAGTGACTTCTTTCAATTCTGTGACAGGAGATTTGAGTGAGACCATGGGCTTCTCCTTTAAGGCAGATAGTTCTTCTACAGTCTCTTCCAATGTGACTTCTTCCTCCTCAAGCTCCCGTGTTACACCTACCTCTTTTACTATGGAAACAACTTCCTTCTTTTTAATGTCCTGCACAACTGTAAATGCTTGCTCAATAGGGACCTCATATGCACCCTCCACAATAGTTTCCTCCTTTGTTTCTAATTCTTTGTCTCTATCAGCTGCCATATCCAATGTTGTGTCGACTGATATTACTTCAAGTGGGGATTTTACCTCACTTGCCACTATTGCTGGCACAGCTCTGTCAGCTACCTCAATAGACACCTCGGATTTGTCTTCCTCAGTAACAGCTTCCTCATCTAATGATTCTACCCTACTTCCATCCTCATCCAATATCTGATCTAGAACTACATCTCTCACTGTGGAAATAACTTCATCTACAGTGATTTCCTGCAACTCTTTTACAGATGAGACTACGGTAATTTCTTGCTCTGCCTCAACAACTGGTACTTTTACCACAGATGGTACTTTTGTCACATCCTCCTTGGGAGAGATATCCCTAATAGGTGACACACCTGGTTCTTCTGTTATTTCTGGCATCTCTGTTACCTCTGGTTCAATAGAAAGTTCGAGCTTCTCTTCTACAAAAGGTCCTACATCAACTGATGACACCGGTACTGTTTCACGCACATCCAGTTGCTCACTTACAGTAATTTCATCAGCTGGAGAAACAATGTCTTTATCGGTTCTATCTGGAACATCTAATGGAGCTAATCTTACAGAGATTTCATGCTCAGTTACCAATGCAGGTGACACTACCTCCATCACGGTTGTTCTGATATCTTCTTCAACTACCTGCTCTCTGACCATATCTATTACTACAGGTGCCACTATGTCTTTTACCATTGTGTCTTGTACATCTGACACAGGTGATTCTACAGACATGTCTGCCTCATGGTCCTTAATGTGTAATGGCTCTGGTGAAGGTGACATTTTCAAGGTGTCCTCATCTATCTTTGCACTATCAGGAGCTGCCTTTTCTTGTGGTGCAATGTGTTCTTCAGTGACTTCTTTCAATTCTGTGACAGGAGATTTGAGTGAGACCATGGGCTTCTCCTTTAAGGCAGATAGTTCTTCTACAGTCTCTTCCAATGTGACTTCTTCCTCCTCAAGCTCCCGTGTTACATCTACCTCTTTTGCTATGGAAACAACTTCCTCCTTTTTAATGTCCTGCACAACTGTAAATGCTTGCTCAATAGGGACCTCATATGCACCCTCCACAATAGTTTCCTCCTTTGTTTCTAATTCTTTGTCTCTATCAGCTGCCATATCCAATGTTGTGTCGACTGATATTACTTCAAGTGGGGATTTTACCTCACTTGCCACTATTGCTGGCACAGCTCTGTCAGCTACCTCAATAGACACCTCGGATTTGTCTTCCTCAGTAACAGCTTCCTCATCTAATGATTCTACCCTACTTCCATCCTCATCCAATATCTGATCTAGAACTACATCTCTCACTGTGGAAATAACTTCATCTACAGTGATTTCCTGCAACTCTTCTACAGATGAGACTACGGTAATTTCTTGCTCTGCCTCAACAACTGGTACTTTTACCACAGATGGTACTTTTGTCACATCCTCCTTGGGAGAGATATCCCTAATAGGTGACACACCTGGTTCTTCTGTTATTTCTGGCATCTCTGTTACCTCTGGTTCAATAGAATGTTCGAGCTTCTCTTCTACAAAAGGTCCTACATCAACTGATGACACCGGTACTGTTTCACGCACATCCAGTTGCTCACTTACAGTAATTTCTTCAGTTGGAGAAACAATGTCTTTATCGGTTCTATCTGGAACATCTAATGGCGCTAATCTTACAGAGAATTCGGGCTCAGTTACCAATGCAGGTGACACTACCTCCATCACTGTTTTTCTGACCTCTTCTTCAACTACCTGCTCTCTGACCATATCTATTACTACAGGTGCCACTATGTCTTTTACTATTGTGTCTTGTACATCTGACACAGGTGATTCTACAGACATGTCTGCCTCATGGTCCTTAATGGGTAATGGCTCTGGTGAAGGTGACATTTTCAAGGTGTCCTCATCTATCTTTGCACTATCAGGAGCTGCCTTTTCTTGTGGTGCAATGTGTTCTTCAGTGACTTCTTTCAATTCTGTGACAGGAGTTTTGAGTGAGACCATGGGCTTCTCCTTTAAGGCAGATTGTTCTTCTACAGTCTCTTCCAATGTGACTTCTTCCTCCTCAAGCTCTTGTGTTACATCTACCTCTTTCACTATGGAAACAACTTCCTCCTTTTTAATGTCCTGCACAACTGTAAATGCTTGCTCAATAGGGACCTCATATGCACCCTCCACAATAGTTTCCTCCTTTGTTTCTAATTCTTTGTCTCTATCAGCTGCCATATCCAATGTTGTGTCGACTGATATTACTTCAAGTGGGGATTTTACCTCACTTGCCACTATTGCTGGCACAGCTCTGTCAGCTACCTCAATAGACACCTCGGATTTGTCTTCCTCAGTAACAGCTTCCTCATCTAATGATTCTACCCTACTTCCATCATCATCCAATATCTGATCTAGAACTACATCTCTCACTGTGGAAATAACTTCATCTACAGAGATTTCCTGCAACTCTTTTACAGATGAGACTACGGTAATTTCTTGCTCTGCCTCAACAACTGGTACTTTTACCACAGATGGTACTTTTGTCACATCCTCCTTGGGAGAGATATCCCTAATAGGTGACACACCTGGTTCTTCTGTTATTTCTGGCATCTCTGTTACCTCTGGTTCAATAGAAAGTTCGAGCTTCTCTTCTACAAAAGGTCCTACATCAACTGATGACACCGGTACTGTTTCACGCACATCCAGTTGCTCACTTACAGTAATTTCTTCAGCTGGAGAAACAATGTCTTTATCGGTTCTATCTGGAACATCTAATGGAGCTAATCTTACAGAGATTTCATGCTCAGTTACCAATGCAGGTGACACTACCTCCATCACTGTTTTTCTGACCTCTTCTTCAACTACCTGCTCTCTGACCATATCTATTACTACAGGTGCCACTATGTCTTTTACCATTGTGTCTTGTACATCTGACACAGGTGATTCTACAGACATGTCTGCCTCATGGTCCTTAATGTGTAATGGCTCTGGTGAAGGTGACATTTTCAAGGTGTCCTCATCTATCTTTGCACTATCAGGAGCTGCCTTTTCTTGTGGTGCAATGTGTTCTTCAGTGACTTCTTTCAATTCTGTGACAGGAGATTTGAGTGAGACCATGGGCTTCTCCTTTAAGGCAGATAGTTCTTCTACAGTCTCTTCCAATGTGACTTCTTCCTCCTCAAGCTCCCGTGTTACATCTACCTCTTTTACTATGGAATCAACTTCCTCCTTTTTAATGTCCTGCACAACTGTAAATGCTTGCTCAATAGGGACCTCATATGCACCCTCCACAATAGTTTCCTCCTTTGTTTCTAATTCTTTGTCTCTATCAGCTGCCATATCCAATGTTGTGTCGACTGATATTACTTCAAGTGGGGATTTTACCTCACTTGCCACTATTGCTGGCACAGCTCTGTCAGCTACCTCAATAGACACCTCGGATTTGTCTTCCTCAGTAACAGCTTCCTCATCTAATGATTCTACCCTACTTCCATCCTCATCCAATATCTGATCTAGAACTACATCTCTCACTGTGGAAATAACTTCATCTACAGTGATTTCCTGCAACTCTTTTACAGATGAGACTACGGTAATTTCTTGCTCTGCCTCAACAACTGGTACTTTTACCACAGATGGTACTTTTGTCACATCCTCCTTGGGAGAGATATCCCTAATAGGTGACACACCTGGTTCTTCTGTTATTTCTGGCATCTCTGTTACCTCTGGTTCAATAGAAAGTTCGAGCTTCTCTTCTACAAAAGGTCCTACATCAACTGATGACACCGGTACTGTTTCACGCACATCCAGTTGCTCACTTACAGTAATTTCTTCAGTTGGAGAAACAATGTCTTTATCGGTTCTATCTGGAACATCTAATGGAGCTAATCCTACAGAGATTTCAGGCTCAGTTACCAATGCAGGTGACACTACCTCCATCACTGTTTTTCTGACCTCTTCTTCAACTACCTGCTCTCTGACCATATCTATTACTACAGGTGCCACTATGTCTTTTACTATTGTGTCTTGTACATCTGACACAGGTGATTCTACAGACATGTCTGCCTCATGGTCCTTAATGGGTAATGGCTCTGGTGAAGGTGACATTTTCAAGGTGTCCTCATCTATCTTTGCACTATCAGGAGCTGCCTTTTCTTGTGGTGCAATGTGTTCTTCAGTGACGTCTTTCAATTCTGTGACAGGAGTTTTGAGTGAGACCATGGGCTTCTCCTTTAAGGCAGATTGTTCTTCTACAGTCTCTTCCAATGCGACTTCTTCCTCCTCAAGCTCCCGTGTTACATCTACCTCTTTTACTATGGAAACAACTTCCTCCTTTTTAATGTCCTGCACAACTGTAAATGCTTGCTCAATAGGGACCTCATATGCACCCTCCACAATAGTTTCCTCCTTTGTTTCTAATTCTTTGTCTCTATCAGCTGCCATATCCAATGTTGTGTCGACTGATATTACTTCAAGTGGGGATTTTACCTCACTTGCCACTATTGCTGGCACAGCTCTGTCAGCTACCTCAATAGACACCTCGGATTTGTCTT
Source organism: Schistocerca gregaria (assembly GCF_023897955.1). Lineage (NCBI taxonomy): Eukaryota > Metazoa > Arthropoda > Insecta > Orthoptera > Acrididae > Schistocerca > Schistocerca gregaria. The sequence goes on from NC_064931.1 coordinate 161,286,170, forward strand.
CCTCAGTAACAGCTTCCTCATCTAATGATTCTACCCTACTTCCATCCTCATCCAATATCTGATCTAGAACTACATCTCTCACTGTGGAAATAACTTCATCTACAGTGATTTCCTGCAACTCTTTTACAGATGAGACTACGGTAATTTCTTGCTCTGCCTCAACAACTGGTACTTTTACCACAGATGGTACTTTTGTCACATCCTCCTTGGGAGAGATATCCCTAATAGGTGACACACCTGGTTCTTCTGTTATTTCTGGCATCTCTGTTACCTCTGGTTCAATAGAAAGTTCGAGCTTCTCTTCTACAAAAGGTCCTACATCAACTGATGACACCGGTACTGTTTCACGCACATCCAGTTGCTCACTTACAGTAATTTCTTCAGTTGGAGAAACAATGTCTTTATCGGTTCTATCTGGAACATCTAATGGAGCTACTCTTACAGAGATTTCAGGCTCAGTTACCAATGCAGGTGACACTACCTCCATCACTGTTTTTCTGACCTCTTCTTCAACTACCTGTTCTCTGACCATATCTATTACTACAGGTGCCACTATGTCTTTTACTATTGTGTCTTGTACATCTGACACAGGTGATTCTACAGACATGTCTGCCTCATGGTCCTTAATGGGTAATGGCTCTGGTGAAGGTGGCATTTTCAAGGTGTCCTCATCTATCTTTGCACTATCAGGAGCTGCCTTTTCTTGTGGTGCAATGTGTTCTTCAGTGACTTCTTTCAATTCTGTGACAGGAGATTTGAGTGAGACCATGGGCTCCTCCTTTAAGGCAGATTGTTCTTCTACAGTCTCTTCCAATGTGACTTCTTCCTCCTCAAGCTCTTGTGTTACATCTACCTCTTTCACTATGGAAACAACTTCCTCCTTTTTAATGTCCTGCACAACTGTAAATGCTTGCTCAATAGGGACCTCATATGCACCCTCCACAATAGTTTCCTCCTTTGTTTCTAATTCTTTGTCTCTATCAGCTGCCATATCCAATGTTGTGTCGACTGATATTACTTCAAGTGGGGATTTTACCTCACTTGCCACTATTGCTGGCACAGCTCTGTCAGCTACCTCAATAGACACCTTGGATTTGTCTTCCTCAGTAACAGCTTCCTCATCTAATGATTCTACCCTACTTCCATCCTCATCCAATATCTGATCTAGAACTACATCTCTCACTGTGGAAATAACTTCATCTACAGTGATTTCCTGCAACTCTTTTACAGATGAGACTACGGTAATTTCTTGCTCTGCCTCAACAACTGGTACTTTTACCACAGATGGTACTTTTGTCACATCCTCCTTGGGAGAGATATCCCTAATAGGTGACACACCTGGTTCTTCTGTTATTTCTGGCATCTCTGTTACCTCTGGTTCAATAGAAAGTTCGAGCTTCTCTTCTACAAAAGGTCCTACATCAACTGATGACACCGGTACTGTTTCACGCACATCCAGTTGCTCACTTACAGTAATTTCTTCAGCTGGAGAAACAATGTCTTTATCGGTTCTATCTGGAACATCTAATGGAGCTAATCTTACAGAGATTTCATGCTCAGTTACCAATGCAGGTGACACTACCTCCATCACTGTTTTTCTGACCTCTTCTTCAACTACCTGCTCTCTGACCATATCTATTACTACAGGTGCCACTATGTCTTTTACCATTGTGTCTTGTACATCTGACACAGGTGATTCTACAGACATGTCTGCCTCATGGTCCTTAATGTGTAATGGCTCTGGTGAAGGTGACATTTTCAAGGTGTCCTCATCTATCTTTGCACTATCAGGAGCTGCCTTTTCTTGTGGTGCAATGTGTTCTTCAGTGACTTCTTTCAATTCTGTGACAGGAGATTTGAGTGAGACCATGGGCTTCTCCTTTAAGGCAGATAGTTCTTCTACAGTCTCTTCCAATGTGACTTCTTCCTCCTCAAGCTCCCGTGTTACATCTACCTCTTTTACTATGGAATCAACTTCCTCCTTTTTAATGTCCTGCACAACTGTAAATGCTTGCTCAATAGGGACCTCATATGCACCCTCCACAATAGTTTCCTCCTTTGTTTCTAATTCTTTGTCTCTATCAGCTGCCATATCCAATGTTGTGTCGACTGATATTACTTCAAGTGGGGATTTTACCTCACTTGCCACTATTGCTGGCACAGCTCTGTCAGCTACCTCAATAGACACCTCGGATTTGTCTTCCTCAGTAACAGCTTCCTCATCTAATGATTCTACCCTACTTCCATCCTCATCCAATATCTGATCTAGAACTACATCTCTCACTGTGGAAATAACTTCATCTACAGTGATTTCCTGCAACTCTTTTACAGATGAGACTACGGTAATTTCTTGCTCTGCCTCAACAACTGGTACTTTTACCACAGATGGTACTTTTGTCACATCCTCCTTGGGAGAGATATCCCTAATAGGTGACACACCTGGTTCTTCTGTTATTTCTGGCATCTCTGTTACCTCTGGTTCAATAGAAAGTTCGAGCTTCTCTTCTACAAAAGGTCCTACATCAACTGATGACACCGGTACTGTTTCACGCACATCCAGTTGCTCACTTACAGTAATTTCTTCAGTTGGAGAAACAATGTCTTTATCGGTTCTATCTGGAACATCTAATGGAGCTACTCTTACAGAGATTTCAGGCTCAGTTTCCAATGCAGGTGACACTACCTCCATCACTGTTTTTCTGACCTCTTCTTCAACTACCTGCTCTCTGACCATATCTATTACTACAGGTGCCACTATGTCTTTTACTATTGTGTCTTGTACATCTGACACAGGTGATTCTACAGACATGTCTGCCTCATGGTCCTTAATGGGTAATGGCTCTGGTGAAGGTGACATTTTCAAGGTGTCCTCATCTATCTTTGCACTATCAGGAGCTGCCTTTTCTTGTGGTGCAATGTGTTCTTCAGTGACTTCTTTCAATTCTGTGACAGGAGATTTGAGTGAGACCATGGGCTCCTCCTTTAAGGCAGATAGTTCTTCTACAGTCTCTTCCAATGTGACTTCTTCCTCCTCAAGCTCTTGTGTTACATCTACCTCTTTCACTATGGAAACAACTTCCTCCTTTTTAATGTCCTGCACAACTGTAAATGCTTGCTCAATAGGGACCTCATATGCACCCTCCACAATAGTTTCCTCCTTTGTTTCTAATTCTTTGTCTCTATCAGCTGCCATATCCAATGTTGTGTCGACTGATATTACTTCAAGTGGGGATTTTACCTCACTTGCCACTATTGCTGGCACAGCTCTGTCAGCTACCTCAATAGACACCTTGGATTTGTCTTCCTCAGTAACAGCTTCCTCATCTAATGATTCTACCCTACTTCCATCCTCATCCAATATCTGATCTAGAACTACATCTCTCACTGTGGAAATAACTTCATCTACAGTGATTTCCTGCAACTCTTTTACAGATGAGACTACGGTAATTTCTTGCTCTGCCTCAACAACTGGTACTTTTACCACAGATGGTACTTTTGTCACATCCTCCTTGGGAGAGATATCCCTAATAGGTGACACACCTGGTTCCTCTGTTATTTCTGGCATCTCTGTTACCTCTGGTTCAATAGAAAGTTCGAGCTTCTCTTCTACAAAAGGTCCTACATCAACTGATGACACCGGTACTGTTTCACGCACATCCAGTTGCTCACTTACAGTAATTTCTTCAGCTGGAGAAACAATGTCTTTATCGGTTCTATCTGGAACATCTAATGGAGCTAATCTTACAGAGATTTCATGCTCAGTTACCAATGCAGGTGACACTACCTCTATCACTGTTTTTCTGACCTCTTCTTCAACTACCTGCTCTCTGACCATATCTATTACTACAGGTGCCACTATGTCTTTTACCATTGTGTCTTGTACATCTGACACAGGTGATTCTACAGACATGTCTGCCTCATGGTCCTTAATGTGTAATGGCTCTGGTGAAGGTGACATTTTCAAGGTGTCCTCATCTATCTTTGCACTATCAGGAGCTGCCTTTTCTTGTGGTGCAATGTGTTCTTCAGTGACTTCTTTCAATTCTGTGACAGGAGATTTGAGTGAGACCATGGGCTTCTCCTTTAAGGCAGATAGTTCTTCTACAGTCTCTTCCAATGTGACTTCTTCCTCCTCAAGCTCCCGTGTTACATCTACCTCTTTTACTATGGAATCAACTTCCTCCTTTTTAATGTCCTGCACAACTGTAAATGCTTGCTCAATAGGGACCTCATATGCACCCTCCACAATAGTTTCCTCCTTTGTTTCTAATTCTTTGTCTCTATCAGCTGCCATATCCAATGTTGTGTCGACTGATATTACTTCAAGTGGGGATTTTACCTCACTTGCCACTATTGCTGGCACAGCTCTGTCAGCTACCTCAATAGACACCTCGGATTTGTCTTCCTCAGTAACAGCTTCCTCATCTAATGATTCTACCCTACTTCCATCCTCATCCAATATCTGATCTAGAACTACATCTCTCACTGTGGAAATAACTTCATCTACAGTGATTTCCTGCAACTCTTTTACAGATGAGACTACGGTAATTTCTTGCTCTGCCTCAACAACTGGTACTTTTACCACAGATGGTACTTTTGTCACATCCTCCTTGGGAGATATATCCCTAATAGGTGACACACCTGGTTCTTCTGATATTTCTGGCATCTCTGTTACCTCTGGTTCAATAGAAAGTTCGAGCTTCTCTTCTACAAAAGGTCCTACATCAACTGATGACACCGGTACTGTTTCACGCACATCCAGTTGCTCACTTACAGTAATTTCTTCAGTTGGAGAAACAATGTCTTTATCGGTTCTATCTGGAACATCTAATGGCGCTAATCTTACAGAGATTTCAGGCTCAGTTACCAATGCAGGTGACACTACCTCTATCACTGTTTTTCTGACCTCTTCTTCAACTACCTGCTCTCTGACCATATCTATTACTACAGGTACCACTATGTCTTTTACTATTGTGTCTTGTACATCTGACACAGGTGATTCTACAGACATGTCTGCCTCATGGTCCTTAATGGGTAATGGCTCTGGTGAAGGTGACATTTTCAAGGTGTCCTCATCTATCTTTGCACTATCAGGAGCTGCCTTTTCTTGTGGTGCAATGTGTTCTTCAGTGACTTCTTTCAATTCTGTGACAGGAGTTTTGAGTGAGACCATGGGCTTCTCCTTTAAGGCAGATTGTTCTTCTACAGTCTCTTCCAATGCGACTTCTTCCTCCTCAAGCTCTTGTGTTACATCTACCTCTTTCACTATGGAAACAACTTCCTCCTTTTTAATGTCCTGCACAACTGTAAATGCTTGCTCAATAGGGACCTCATATGCACCCTCCACAATAGTTTCCTCCTTTGTTTCTAATTCTTTGTCTCTATCAGCTGCCATATCCAATGTTGTGTCGACTGATATTACTTCAAGTGGGGATTTTACCTCACTTGCCACTATTGCTGGCACAGCTCTGTCAGCTACCTCAATAGACACCTCGGATTTGTCTTCCTCAGTAACAGCTTCCTCATCTAATGATTCTACCCTACTTCCATCCTCATCCAATATCTGATCTAGAACTACATCTCTCACTGTGGAAATAACTTCATCTACAGTGATTTCCTGCAACTCTTTTACAGATGAGACTACGGTAATTTCTTGCTCTGCCTCAACAACTGGTACTTTTACCACAGATGGTACTTTTGTCACATCCTCCTTGGGAGAGATATCCCTAATAGGTGACACACCTGGTTCTTCTGTTATTTCTGGCATCTCTGTTACCTCTGGTTCAATAGAAAGTTCGAGCTTCTCTTCTACAAAAGGTCCTACATCAACTGATGACACCGGTACTGTTTCACGCACATCCAGTTGCTCACTTACAGTAATTTCTTCAGTTGGAGAAACAATGTCTTTATCGGTTCTATCTGGAACATCTAATGGAGCTAATCCTACAGAGATTTCAGGCTCAGTTACCAATGCAGGTGACACTACCTCCATCACTGTTTTTCTGACCTCTTCTTCAACTACCTGCTCTCTGACCATATCTATTACTACAGGTGCCACTATGTCTTTTACTATTGTGTCTTGTACATCTGACACAGGTGATTCTACAGACATGTCTGCCTCATGGTCCTTAATGGGTAATGGCTCTGGTGAAGGTGACATTTTCAAGGTGTCCTCATCTATCTTTGCACTATCAGGAGTTGCCTTTTCTTGTGGTGCAATGTGTTCTTCAGTGACTTCTTTCAATTCTGTGACAGGAGTTTTGAGTGAGACCATGGGCTTCTCCTTTAAGGCAGATTGTTCTTCTACAGTCTCTTCCAATGCGACTTCTTCCTCCTCAAGCTCTTGTGTTACATCTACCTCTTTCACTATGGAACCAACTTCCTCCTTTTTACTGTCCTGCACAACTGTAAATGCTTGCTCAATAGGGACCTCATATGCACCCTCCACAATAGTTTCCTCCTTTGTTTCTAATTCTTTGTCTCTATCAGCTGCCATATCCAATGTTGTGTCGACTGATATTACTTCAAGTGGGGATTTTACCTCACTTGCCACTATTGCTGGCACAGCTCTGTCAGCTACCTCAATAGACACCTCCGATTTGTCTTCCTCAGTAACAGCGTCCTCATCTAATGATTCTACCCTACTTCCATCCTCATCCAATATCTGATCTAGAACTACATCTCTCACTGTGGAAATAACTTCATCTACAGTGATTTCCTGCAACTCTTTTACAGATGAGACTACGGTAATTTCTTGCTCTGTCTTAACAACTGGTACTTTTACCACAGATGGTACTTTTGTCACATCCTCCTTGGGACAGATATCCCTAATAGGTGACACACCTGGTTCTTCTGTTATTTCTGGCATCTCTGTTACCTCTGGTTCAATAGACAGATCGAGCTTCTCTTTTACACCAGGTCCTACATCAACCGATGTCACTGGCACTGTTTCACGCACATCCAGTTGCTCACTTACAGTAATTTTTTCAGTTGGAGAAACAATGTCTTTATCGGTTCTATCTGGAACATCTAATGGAGCTAATCTTACAGGGATTTCAGGCTCAGTTATCAATGCAGGTGACACTACCTCCATCACGGTTGTTCTGATCTCTTCTTCAACTACCTGCTCTCTGACCATATCTATTACTACAGGTGCCACTATGTCTTTTAGCATTGTGTCTTGTACATCCGACACAGGTGATTCTACAGACATGTCTGCCTCATGGTCCTTAATGGGTAATGGCTCTGCTGAAGGTGACATTTTCAATGTCTCCTCATCTATCTTTGCACTATCAGGAGCTGCCTTTTCTTGTGGTACAATGTGTTCTTCAGTGACTTCTTTCAATTCTGTGACAGAAGATTTGAGTGAGACCATGGGCTTCTCCTTCAAGGCAGATAGTTCTTCTACAGTCTCTTCCAATGTGACTTCTTCCTCCTCAAGCTCCCGTGTTACATCTACCTGTTTTACTATGGAAACAACTTCCCCCTTTTTAATGTCCTGCACAACTGTAAATGCTTGCTGAATAGGGACCTCATATGCACCCTCCACAATAGTTTCCTCCTTTGTTTCTAATTCTTTGTCTCTATCAGCTGCCATATCCAATGTTGTGTCGACTGATATTACTTCAAGTGGGGATTTTACCTCACTTGCCACTATTGCTGGCACAGCTCTGTCAGCTACCTCAATAGACACCACGGATTTGTCTTCCTCAGTAACAGCTTCCTCATCTAATGATTCTACCCCACTTCCATCCTTATCCAATAACTGATCAAGAACTACATCTTTCACTGTGGAAATAACTTCATCTACAGTGATTTCCTGCAACTCTTTTACAGATGAGATTACGGTAATTTCTTGCTCTGCCTCAACAACTGGTACTTTTACCACAGATGGTGCTTTTGTCACATCTTCCTTGGGAGAGATATCCCTAATAGGTGACACACCTGGTTCTTCTGTTATTTCTGGCATCTCTGTTACCTCTGGTTCAATAGAGAGATCAAGCTTCTCTTTTACACCAGGTCCTACATCAACCGATGTCACTGGCACTGTTTCACGCACATCCAGTTGCTCACTGACAGTAATTTCTTCAGTTGGGGAAACAATGTCTTTATCGGTTCTATCTGGAACATCTAATGGAGCTAACCTTACAGAGATTTCAGGCTCAGTTAGCAACGCCGGTGACACTACCTCCGTCACTATTTCTCTGAACTCTTCTTCAACTACCTGCTCTCTGAGCATACCTAATACTACAGGTGCCACAATGTCTTTTGCCGTTGTGTCTTGTACATCTGACACAGGTGATTCTACAGACATGTCTGCCTCATGGTCCTTAAGGGTTGATGGCTCTGCTGAACATGCCATTTTCAAGGTCTCATCATCTACCTTTGCACTATCTGGAACTGGCTTTTCTTGTTGTATAATGTGTTCTGAAGTGATTTCTTGCAAATCTGTCACCCGAGTTTCAATTGAGACCACAGGCTCCTCCTTCAATGCAGATTGGTCTGATTCTTTTTCCTCTAAAGTATCTTCCTCCTTGCCATGCTCCTCTGTTACGTCAACTTCTCTTACTATGAAAACCACCTCATCTTCTAGAATGTCATGTACAACATTTAGTTCTTGGGTTGGAGAAGCAATGTCTTTTTCGGTGATATCTGATACATCAAATTCAGCTGATCTCTCAGAGACTTCATGCTCACTTTTCAATTCAGGTGGCTCTACCTCCATCAGTGTTTCCCTGACTTCTTCTTTTACTAACTGATATTTGACCGTATCTGTTACAGGTGTTACTATGTCTTTTACCATGCTGTCTTGAACTTCTGACACAGGTGATTCAACAGAAACCCCTGCCTCATGTTCCTTAAGGTGTACCTTCTTTGCTGGAGGCAGCATTTTTATGGCTTTCTCGTCTATCTTTGCACTATCAGGAACTGTCTCCTGTGGTACAATATATTCTTCAGTGCTTTCATCAAACTCTGTGATCCTAGATTCAATTGAGGCTGAGAGCTTCTCCTTTAAGGCAGATGGTGCTGTTTCTTTTTCCTCTAATGTCACTTCTTCCTCCTTGTCCTCCCCTGTTAAATAAACTTCTCTTCCTATGGAAAACACTTTCTCTTCTACAGTATCTTCCACAACAGTTATTGCTTGCTCAATAGAGATGTCATATGCACCCTCTGCAACAGGTTTCTCCTTTGTGTCCCAGTCTTCATCTCTAGCAGCTGCCTCTTCCAATGTTGTGTCTGCTAATATTACTGTAAGTGGGGATTTTAGCTCACTTTCCTTGACTGCTGGCTCGCTACCTTCATCCTCGTCCAATTTCTGCTCAAAAACTACTTCTCTCACAGGGACAATAACTTCATGTACAGTTATTTTCTGCAGCTCTTTTGCAGATGACACTGTGGTAACTTCCTGGTCATCCTCAAAAACAGGAACCTTTATCAGTGCTGGTGCTTTTTTAACATCCTCATCGGTAGATGTATCTGCAAGAAGAGATACAACAGGTTTTTCTAATATTTCTGGCATACCTGTTACCTCAGATTCAACAGACAGATCAAGCTTATCATCCAAAACAGATGCTACCTCAACTGATGGTTTTATTATTGTTTCACACACATCTTGTCTCTCAATTACAGTCATTTCTGTAGTTGGAGTACCAACATCTTTTTCAGTGGTATATAGCATGTCTAAGGCAGCTAAGCTTACAGAGACTGCAGATTCTTCCTTTGTCGCTGTTTCTTTGATTTCTTCTCCAACTAACAGCTTTTTGACAATTTCTGTAGGTGGTGACACTCTGTCTTTTACAGTAATAACTTGTATATCAGGCACAGGTGATTCAACAGAGACCCCTGGCTTGTGCTCCTTAAGGGGTAGCTGCTCAGCTGAAGGTTCCATTTTCATGTCCTCATCTAACTCTGCACTGTCAGAAACTACCTGTTCTTGTTGTACAATATGTTCTTTAGTGATTTCTTCCAATTCTGTGACTTGAGATTGAATTGAGGCCATGGGCTCTTCCTTTAAGTCAGGTGACACTTTTTTTGTCACTGTTTCTCTGACTTCTTCTTCTACTATCTGCTCTTTCTCTGTATCTATGATGGGTGCCACAAGTTCTTTTAGTAAGCTATCTTGCATATCTGACACTTGTGACTCAACAGATGCCCCGAGCTGATGCCTCTTAAGGGATACCTGCTCTAATGAAGGTGCCATTTTCACATCCTCCTCATCTGTCTTTGCAGTATCACGAGCTGCTTTCCCTTGTGGGACATGTTCTTCAATGGTTTCTTCCAACTCTGTCACATGAGATTCAATTGAGACCATGGTTTCATCCTGTAAGGCAGAAGGCTCTTCTCCTTTGTCCTCTGAAGTCACGTCCTCCTCATGCACCTGTGTTACGTCCACTGTTTGTACTATGGAAACCGTTTCCTTTTGTATAATATCTTGCACATCTGTTTTTACCAGCTGAATAGATACCTCATGTGCCCTCTCTACAACAGGTTTCTCCTTTGTGTCCAATTCTTCATCTCTGCCTGCTGTGTCAACAATTTTTTTGTCTACTGGTCTTACTCCACTTGGGGATTTTAACTGATTTTCCATGATTGCTGGCACAGCTTTGTGAGATACATCAGTAGGCACCCCAGATTTATCCTCCTGGACAAAAGCTTCCTCCTGTAATAGTTCTACTGTACTTTTATGCTCATCTGATTTCTCCCCCACAACAACCTCTCTGAATGGAGAAATAACTTCGCATACAGTGATTTCCTGCAACTCTTTTAGAGACGACACTACGGTAACTTCCTTTTCTGCTGGTACTTTTCTATCTGCTGGTGCTTGTGTCACTCCTTCCACAGCATATGCATCCTTAAGTGAAGAAACATCCTCTTTTACTACTGACATAATGAAAACTTGTGGCTCTCTCTCCAAAACTGGTTCCTTCCCTTGTGATGGTTTGACTAATACTTCAAGCTCATCTCCAAAACCTAAAATTGTTTCCTTGTATGTTTCTCCTATCTTTTCCTTCTTGTCTAATTTAGCTGACTCAATAGAAATCATAATCTCATCTTCCAAAATTGGTGCCTCTTTCTTTGCTGGTGCTACTTTTATATCTGCCTGATGTGCTGTCTCCATTATAGTATCCTGTTTGAATGTTTCAATTATGGCCTGAGATTTACCCATTAAATCAGGTTCCTTCTCTTTTGTTGTGTCCAGAATAATTTCTTGCTTCTGATCTTTTTCTCCTACTGAAACCTCTCTGAGTGCACCAACAACCTTTTCTTTGGTGATTTCCTCAAGTTCTAGTACACTTGTATCAATGGAAACCCCTGGTTCTGTTTCCAATACTGTCTCCTCATGTGACAACTTTCTTGCAACAACTTTTCTAATAGGGGCAACCAATTTCTCATAAGTTTCTTGCACACTGTCAACATCTTTGTGTGGAGAGACATGCTCTTTTTCAAAGGCTTCTTGCACCTCTGATAAAGCTAACTCTGTAGAAACCAGATGCTTCCTCTCTGGAACCAGTGCCTTCTCCTTTGTTGGTACTGTGGTCACTACTTTGTCATCAGGCCCCTTTTCCACTTCTAACTCAGTGTCTATTAATATTTCATGCACTGTGATAGATTTCTTAAACTCATCTGGTGGTGATTCTTTTTCTACTGGTTGTTGTATTAACTCTCCTACTCTTTCACTTAGATCATGGACCTCATTCACCTCAGTAGGCGTTTCAGCTTCAACAATATCAATATCTTTTGCACTGTGAATTGTTGTTGTTTCCTGTATTCCATTAAGTTTTGATTTTTCTTCTACAATGTGAATTACTTCTGCAATCTTCTGAAGAACCTGTTTTTCTGCTTGGACAACCTGAGTTAACTTTTCTTCTACCATTGATGGCTTGTCTTCATATGAAAGAATTGCCTTCTTGGCCTCATCTTTCATCACATCGAGGCCCTTATGGTCACTCAGTTTCATATGTTCTGGCTTGGTTGCCTTAGCTATGCGTTTTTCTATTTTTTCTATGACTTCAGAAATGTGGGGATAGCTTTCTTCAGCTGTCACCTCTTTAATTGTAGAAGCCTCATGGTCTTGGAGTTCATGGCTTTTCACAAGTTCACTTTTTGTTATTTCAACACCAAGGCCACTGATTTCACAAGTGTAGTCACTCAAAGACTTTTTCCTCTCTTTCTTGTCTAAATTATCATATATTAATTGAGATTTTTTTTCTATAATACCCATTTTGTTATCTTCATCATGAATGTATGGCAATCTTTTATCTAATTCTTCCTCCATAGATGACTGACTGAATATTTTCTGGAGTTCTTTAATTTTTGGACCAATATGTTTAGTGGAAAGAGATTTAGCAATTTTTTCATCAGTAAGAGAAACTGAAGTTAACTGTTCAGACTTATCACTATAAGAAACAGGTTTTTGAGTAAATTCATCGTACTCAGCCACTGATTTATCATGCCTAATACGTGTCTTTTCTTCTTTTAGTTTTGTAAATGTTTGAAAATCATCTCGAACTTTTATTTTCTCTTTTTGTACTGCTATTTCTACTCTCTCAGATGGTCTCTGAAGATGAGCACCTTCCTCAAGAAACTTTATCATTGCTCTAACGTCACCTGAATCTCGACGTGTTCTTACAATTTCACCTTCTGAAACTACATGTTTTCCCATAAACTTCAAAGCATCACTAGGAAGTGCTGAAGCTTCCTTCACTGGCTGCAACACTTCCTCGGAGTAAACCGGGCTGACACTAGCATCTTTTGTGTCCACCTTGTCTGTTAGTACACTAGCTTCTGATGTGTCAATCTGGAATGGGGACAAAGCTACTGATGTTGACTCTCCTTTGAAATAAACAGGGCTACTTGCTGTATCACAGTATTGTGAAAGAACAGCTTCATCTTCCATAAACAATTCTGTGCTTGGAACTCCTATGGCTATTTCATCAGCCTGAATAGGGCTTAAACCTGCATCTGTAAGCTCCGCTTCTTCTGCTCCTACATCTACAGCTGTGTCTGACAAAACTCCTCTCTCGTCAGTATAAAGATCTCCACGAGGAGGATGTGCAGAGCTTGTAATTGTATCAGTTGTTGTGCCCCTGGTCAGACTTATACCAGTATCTGTAATATGGTGAGATGCACTATCTTCTGTTGTAGGACTCTCAAATGCAGGTGAGCCTGTAGCTTCTACTGACTCATACCGATACACACTTTTCTTACCACTGAATATAACAGTGTCTTCACGTTTTTTCTCTTTATTTATGTCAGTAAAAGATGGTACATTTGTGTCTGCTACTGATGGCGGAGGAATGATATAAACTTCATGAGGAGTAGCAACTGTTTCACTAGTGACACCTGTATCATGTTCAGGAACAAGCTCCACTTTTCCACCAGTACCTGCTGTTGCTGTCATACCAACATCAACCCTTTCTGATGTTTCTTTCCCACTGGCTTCTCGTCTTGTAGTTGTTACACTGATATGAGATTGAGATCGTATAGAAATTTCAACATCGCGTGCCCCGTACAAAGTAAGACGACTTTCTGCACTTGCACTAGCTTCCCTTGTTCTTACCTCTTTTCTCCCAATGACTAACTCAAGTGTAGGGGGGGGGAAAGTTGACTTGCCGCCTGATGAATGACTTGGAGGAAGTTCGCTTGGATGTGGATTTGGGCTTATCATAATTTTGCCCTCAAGTGGACTAGTGCCACGATCAATATGTTTACCATCTTCTGTTGTGCTCTGTATGCCTTGACTTTCTGTTGGTTTCTCATACTGCTTCTTAATTCCCCTTACATTAATGCCTCTTTGGGCACCTTCCTCACGCCTTTTATCACTTCCCATGCTTTCTTGATTTGACAAGTCACTCTGTGCGTCTTCTCCACCTGTCCGGGAACTTCTGATATTTTCTTCTTCACCAACTTTGTCAGATGACTTCAAAACATTTTTGTCACTTAGTTTTCCGACTCCAACACCACCAGATAATCTTTCTACAGGTCTGAATGTTATTCGTCTACTTGTAGTCTCTAAAAAGAGTTTTTCTTGTGGTTTTCCACTAAAATCGTCTTGCCTTTTCAAGTTTTCTTGCTTCTTGGAGTCTTTTGAGCCTTTCTCTTCCTCTGGCGATTTTATACTTTTGATGTTTAGGTTTGCTGGTCGACCCCTATCAAACTCATGAGGCCGTTGTTTCAAAATGTGCTCAGCACTCTGATAGTCGTATCTTTTCTCAAATCTAGAATCTTGTACTGGTTCAAATTCCTCTAACCTTTCTGCTTCATCCCCAAGTTCTGAGTCTTCACCTGAAGCTAATCCTCCCACTACTAGGTTTTCAGCTCTTGACTGAGCTGCCTTCTCCAAGACTTGCCTAACTGCTTTATATTCTGATGATATATCTTTCTGCATAAATTTTTTTGAGGATTTTTCCCTGCTATCATCAATAGGTGGAGGCGTCTCCAAAAGAAACTGCTCTTGAAAGCCCTCTGTATCAAGAGAGTCATCGTCATCTTGAGGAGAAGTGGAAGCAACTGGGGTATGTCCGAGAAGGCATGAAATAAACAGGATAAACACAAATTAATGTGTTAGGCAAGAACAAAGAGAAACTGGTCTGTGGTGAAAGTAATTTTAATGATTTCAGAGTCTTATATATTAAGGACGCCAGTGGCCAGGACTTCTAGTGCCTAAACTGCTATTCTTCAGAAACATGGACAAGGGAATGATAAGCAAAAAATTAAAACATATAGTTTCCTCTCCCACTAAGGCAGTTATCATCCTAATAAATCTTTATACCCATCACATACCACTTAACTTCATCTAAGCATATTGTTTACTGTACATAAACTCTAAATACAGATAATGAAGCCAACACCATGAAAACAGGAATGAATACTGTAAGACAAGTGGATGAAAAATCAATGGAAGAAAAAACTGTAAACTGGATTTGAGTAATATGAATATTCATGGTGTTAACTTTCATGATATTCTTTCTTATATATAATTACTAACCTCCCCAGTAGATGATCTCCATCAGTCGATAGTTGATTCCTGAAATACAAACAGCCCAATCCACAGCTTTCTAGTAAATACTGACCAATTAACTGCAGTTGTATTATGGAGTGATCTATACTGAAATGATGTAAAGAAAAAGAACACAACTGCATAAATGGAGTATGTGTATTATGAATGTCTGTGGAGACAGCAATAGAGAGAGGGGGAGGAAGGCTTTTAATTACCTATTTGGATGAGCAGTTTTGTAATTGGTTATTTTAATACCTTGAACTGTCAAAAAATTTAGACACCACAACTAAAATTTAAATACACATTTTTAATGGGCCTCACTAATATCTTCAAGCATATGCTTGTCTCTATACACCTTATTAATGATATTGCAATCATAGGTCACTCATAGCATTTTTTTTCTTTCATTTATTTTTACTTTTATCTTAAGATATGCTTTCTGTGTCAAAATACCAAATTGTTCAATACTTTGGATGCCATATTATACTGTTTGTTTCCAAATAACTAGATGGGAAATAAGCCCACAATCATTCTCCAAGGGCAATGTCCATAAAGATTCTCTGGAAAACAACTGAATGGGGAGGATCTGCCAAAGGTGGCTCAATGTTGGACCTTTTCAGTCTTACCCTTCTACAGGTATGAGAGAATTAGACATATAGTACAGTCAGTCACAACAGTGAAGACAGAATACTGCATCTGAGTTACTGTAACTGTAAAAGCATGCTTACATGAACTTTAGGTTAAAAAATAAAAGTTTAAAAGCCAAAACAGCAGACAGTTAACGTATCTTCTGAATTTTCTGCTCATGCCCTCTCTACTCTTGTGTGTAAGTGCTTGCTATTTTGCTTTGTCAGTTGACTCCATGAAAAACAAATATTGCTGTGGCTTGGGCGTATTTGTACCATATAGAAAACATCAAACATCATGCCCCTACACACAGTACACAAATATTACTGCTCATAACATGCCCAATAAAAGGAGGTGTTACTGCCACATGATTTCAGTATTTAGGTTCAGATCAATGGTTAAAAGAGGTCATAATCACACAAGTTATTATGTTTATTTAATTTTTGGGAGAACACTTGAGATAAAATGACTAGGAATCAGTTACTGAGAATATGAATCAAATAAATGCTGTCAATACTCCGGGAAAGATTTTTTCTTTTTCTACAAACCAGATACATGAAAACATGTGGCATTCACCCTTTCTCTCTGAGCACATTCAGTTGATACACAATCGCCATGCGGTGTATGTAACACAAATATTAGGTTTGGATAAAAAGGAACAGACAAAAGAGTGGCACATAAAATGAGGAAATAAATACAAATAATCACTGCCTGTAACATATAACATGAAGTAGCAATACAATACACTGTACATGAAACAATATGTGTCATTTAAATCTCACTCATTCCATCATAATGTTTGCTCAGGTAAGTGTGTAGACCCTATTGCTGATATGAATATATGAAGCAACATACATAAAATGTGGAAGATGCAACACTGACAGTAGAACATGTGGTTATTTTCTAACAATTTTTAAATTACATTGGCAAATCAATCAAATGAACATATGTTAAATTCACCCTTTTTACTTGGTAATGACTATTTACTTTCTGCACAAAGAGTAAAACTATGAAACTAATCCATAAGGCAGAGGCAAATGGTGAGCTTGTTTGCGATGCTAAGAGGAGCACTGTGTTGCACTAATGCTCAGACATTTAAAGCAAAGAACATCTTATGTTCCAATAATTTCTGCTTTCAGAATGCCAAGATATATTTCAGGATCCAACAAATGTGTGAACAAGCAAAATGGCACATTAGTTAAGACACTAAACACATTTTGAACGAATGGGCATTAAATTCATGTCCAGCCATCCTCATCTAACTTTCTCACGGCTTCCCAAAACTGAATTAGATGAATGTCAAGGAAGTTGCTTCAAAAAGGCTATGGCTGATTTTCTGCAACATCCTTACCAAATTGGAGTATGTGGGTGATTGACAATGACCTCTTAATTGATGGGATTTTAAACATTATTCTCCTGCCTCCTTCCTTACCACAAGTGTCAAGGTTCTTGCAGCCTTCAGTAACACATACTTATCTTCTGTTTCCAGAAGATATAATACCTTCAAACTTAACTAATTTATGACAATTATAATTGCATATGGGCAAAATTCATCACAGATGCAATATTATTATTATTTAGAAAAACAGTTACATTCACCCTCTGTGCTGTTCTGTGGACAGGAAAATGGACAATGTCATGTGGAGCTATTTACTTTTTGAGAGCTGACACTCACATTTCATGTTATCCCCACCTTTCAGCAGAACCATAAAAGTTTCTACCTGTGCATTCTGTAAGTAGTGAGGTTCAAAATGCATGCTTTCATTTTTTGCAGAGATTACACTAGAAACATATGGCATAAGTATTCTCTAGGAGGTATCTTGACATCTCAACTGTTGGGGACATTATATTACATAAAAGTAGAACATAAATTAACAACAGGGGCCTGTGTGAATGAATTTTTTTTGACAAAGTATTCTCTGTCTGTCACTACTCAGAATTCATTGTGCAGCCACTCTATTATGGACACACCATTTATGCGGGCCCTAGTTTTATGATGATTCAACCAAGATGCTGACATGTGTTCATTGCAGAGTCACAAGACGAATATAGCAAAATTCACTGATTGTGATTCATACATAGTTATATGAGTATGGTCACATCAATCAAGAACACGGTTCAATGAAAAATAAGGCAAAAGATTACAGAACAGTAAAAAAAAAGGAAAAGAAAGAAAGAACTTAAGGAGGGAGAGTAATTTTAAGAATCTGGTGAAGTGGGCCAAACAATATAGTTACACTGGAACTTTACAACAAATTTAAACCCATTATAATTTGGATCAGATACTTCACGGTTTGTGTTTTAATCTTAAAATGCAGCTTCATTCAGTTTATTCTTTTCTTCTCCTAAATAACGTCTAGATGAGACAAAGAATCCACTCCTCTTTGTCATTTTGTGCTTTTGTAAGACATATCCAATTTTAAATTGTAAGATATTTCCAGGGTCAGACAGGGACTCTGGCCACAAATTATTGGTTATGAACTCTCGAGTAAAACTGAAGAAATTGGAAAATAGGTAGCAAATTAAGGAGAAGGGACCTGGATAACTTGAAAGAACCAGAGGTTGCTGAGAGTGTCACAAGGAGCATTAGGCAATGGTTAACTAGAGCGGCCAAAACGAATACAGTAGAAGATGAATGGGTAGCTTTAAGAGTGAAATACTGTTGACAGCAGAGGATCAAATAGGTAAAAAGACAAGGCTTAGTAGAAAGCCTTGGATAATACAAGAGATACTGAATTTAATTGATGAAAGAAGAAAATACAGAAATGCAGCAAATGAAGCAGGCAAAAGGGAACACAAATGTTTAAAAAATGGGACTAACAATAAGTGCAAAATGGCTAAGCAGGAATGGCTAGAGGACAAGCATATTTCACTAGGGGAAAGATAGATAGTGGCTACAGGAAAATTAGAGAGACCTTTGGGGAAAAGAGAACCACCAGTATGAATATCAAGTGCTCAGATGGAAAATGAGTCCTAAGCAATGAAGAGAAAGGTTTAAGATGGAAGGAGTATATAGAGGGTTTTTACACAAGAAATAAACGTGAATGCAATATTAGAAAAAAAAAGTGAACATAGGTGAAGATGAGATGGGAGATATACGAGAAGAATTTGACAAGGCTCTGAAAAATCTAAGTCAAAACAAGATCCCAGGAGTAGATGATATTCTGTCAGGACTACTGATTGCCTTTGGAGAGCCAGCATGACAAAATTCTTCCATCTGGTGTGCAAGATGTATGACATAGGCAAAATATCCTCAGACTTTGAGAAGAATATAATAATTCCAATCACAAAGAAAGCAATTGCTGAAATGTGTGAAAATTACTGAACTATCAGTTTAATGAGTCATGGCTGCAAAATACTAACATGAATTCTTTACAGAAGAATGGATGAAATGGTAGAAGGCAACCTCAGGAAAAATTAGTTTGGATTTTGGAAGAATGTTGGAACACGTGAGGCAATACTGACCCTACGACTTATCTTCGAAGACAGATTAAGGAAAGGGAAACCTGCATTTCTAGCATTTATAGACTTAGAGAAAGCTTTTGACAATGTTGACTGGAGTACTCTCTTTCAAATTCTGAAGGTGACAGGGTTCAAATACAGAGAGCAAAAGGCTATCTACTGTGCAGAAACCAAATGGCAGTTATAATAGTTGAGGGGTATGAAAGGGAAGCAGTAGTTAGGAAGGGAGTGAGACAGGTTTGTAGCCTCTCCCTAATGTTATTCAATCTGTATATTGAGCAAGCAGTAAAGGAAACAAAAGAAAAATTCGGAGTAGGTATTAAAATTCATGGAGAAGAAATAAAAACTTTGTGGTTTACCTGTGACACTGTAACTCTGTTAGAGACAGCAAAGGACTTGGAAGAGCAGTTGTATTGAATGCACATTGTCTTGAAAGGAGGATATAATATGAGTATCAACAAAAGCAAGCAAGTAATGGAATGTAGTACATTAAATCAGGTGATGCTAAGGGAATTAGATTAGGCAAAAAGACACAGTAGCAGATGAGTTTTGCTATTTGGGCAGCACAATAACTGATGATAGCTGAAGTAGAGAGGGTATGAAATGCAGATTGGCAATGGCAGAAAAAGGATTTTTGAAGAAGAGAAACTTGTTAACATTAAGTATAGATTTAAGTGTTGGGATGTCTTTTTTTAAATAATTTTAAGTGTATCCATGTGTGGAAGTGAAACATGGACAATAAACTGTTCAGACAAGAAGGTAACAGAAGCTTTCAAAATGTGGTGCTAGAGAAGAATGTTGAAGATTAGATGGGTAGATCACATAACCAATAAGGAGGTCCTGAATAGAATTGGGGAGACAAGAAATTTGTAGCACAGTTTGAACAAAGGAGGTGATTAGTGGATTGTGAGCATCAATTTAGTATTGGAGGGAAGTGTGGGGGATAAAATTGTAGAGTGAGAACAAGATGTGAATACAATAAGCAGATTCAGAAGCATGTATGTTGCTGTAGTTTTTCAGAGATGAAGAGACTTACACAGTACAGAGTAGCATGCAGAGCTGTATCAAACGAGTCTTTGGACTGAAGACCACAACAACATCCCAATTCCATTTAAACATGTTATTTGTAGATTATTCTCTTCTGTCTACATATAGTTGATGATATTTGTTTTTTTTTTTAGTTGCTGACTTTTCTTTTTTCTTTTTTAATTTGTTCTCCTAACTGAAGATGATTTGGTATTACTACATGGGTGACTTCTCAACATAAACAAAAACACTATGTGATCAAAAGTATCTGGACACTGCCAAACACATATGTTTTTCATATTAGGTGCATTGTACTGCCACCAACTGCTAGGTACTCCATATCAGTGACCTCAGTAGTCATTAGACATCATGAGAGAGCAGAATGGGGTGCTCCACAGAACTCACGGACTTTGATCATAGTCAGGTGATTGGGTGTCACTTCTGTCATACATCCCGAGGTCCACTATTTCTGATGTGATAGTGAAGTGGAAACATGAAGGGGCACATACAACACAAACGTGTACAGGTCGACCTTGTCCGTTGACTGACAGAGACCGTCAATAGTGGAAGAGGGTCGTAGTGTGTAATAGGCAGACATCTATCCAGACCATCATACAGGAATTTCAAACTGCATCATGATCCACTGCAAGTACTATGACAGTTAGGTAGGAGGTGAGAAAATTTGGATTTCATGGTGGAGTGGCATGTGGAGTGACGAATCATGGTACACAATGTGGTGATTCGATGGCAGGGTGTGGGTATGGCAAATGCCCAGTGAATGTCATCTGCCATCATGTGTAGTGCCAACAGTAAAATTTGGAGGTGGTTTTGTTACAGTGTGGTCATGTTTTTCTTGGAGGGGCTTGCACCCCTTGATGTTTTGCATGGCACTATCACAGAATCTTCTTGCTTCCTACTGTTGAAGAGCAATTCGTGGATGGCGACTGCATCTTTCCACATGATCAAGCACCTGTTCATAATGTACTGTCTGTGGCAGAATGGTTACATGACAATAACGTCCCTGTAATGGACTGGCCTGCACAGAGTCCTGACCTGAATCCTATAGAACACCTCTGGGATATTTCGGAACACCAACTTCATGCCAGGCCTCACTGACCGACATCAGTACCTCTCCTCAGTGCAGCACTCCATGAAGAATGGGCTGCCATTTCCCAAGAAACTTTCCAGCACCTGATTGAAAGTATGCCTTCAAGAGTGGAAGCTGTCATCAAGGCTAAGGGTGGGCCAACACCACACTGAATTCCAGCATTACCGATGGAGGGCACCAAGAACTTGTAAGTCATTTTCAGCCAGGTGGCCGGATACTTTTGATCACGTAGTGTACTTGTAGGTAACCCTCTACCACAAATGGTTGATTACTTAATGTCTGTCCAAGAATAATATTGAGCTGAAAGTCATTTTTAAGATCTTGTTTATGTTTACTTTAAACAGCACTGTTTATGTTTAGTTTAAACTCCAAGTTCAGATATGAAAGGCTGCATTTTTATTTGGGAATGAAATTATTTAAGCAAATTATTACAGTCTGAGGTTTTTAATTAAACTTGTAATTCAAACCTCAGTAGATACTAAATATTTAAAGTGTGAGACTGGAGTAGAGTATTTAAAAAACATTAAATAACAAACCAACATAAAGTATGATTTTTAAATAGTTAAAAATGTAAACATGAATTAAAAATTTATGGAAAGGTCTTACTCTACAATCTAAGCAGAAAATTCCAGGTATGTTCATCAGCAAAAGATCTAAGATATTACCCTCACAAGTTGACTCTGTAAGTAATGGGCAAAGTTAGTTTTTTGATCTGAAATTCAGTACAATAATATCTCTACTAACCTATGTAGTCTCTCAGTCTACAACTGTTAAGATAAAACCTCCATCAGCACTTGAGTATGGTCAGAAAATGTACCATACTACATTATCAAAGCTTTCCCTGAAGTATTCAGTCACTGCAGTTCCAAAGATAAGAGGTTTATAGCACCATCCAATTGCTGTATTTGGCCAAACCTCTGAGATTACACGTTAGCAAGTTATTTCATATTAAGAATTTGTAATGATCACTGATGGATGTGCCCAAGGATTACAATACTGGATTTGCATTCAGAAGTTGGGTGATTCAAATACCTTTCTGACTATCCAGTTTTTATTTTTGTGACATTTCCCTCAACTGTTTACAGAAAATGATGGGATTCTTTCTTTGAAAAGGACACAGACAATTTCCTTCCCTATCCTTTTCCAATTCAAGAATATCATTGAAACATTTATACCAGGTGGAATTTGAAGTTTTTCAACTATACACTTTTGGTTTCAGCTGGATTTCTGTTCCTAGTACTTATGTGGAGATTAAGGGCATTAATAAGTGAAACTAACAATGGGAATTTTTCATGGAAGCTTCTAAATTGATTAACCCCAGTGTAACACATCCTTCTGACATGCAAGAGCAAGTATCCCCTTTTGTGATGAATGCAACAGATCTATTCCCATCTCTGTATACAAGTAACTGTCAATGGGGCCTACAGTGGAGTTTTTCTAATCTTAAAAAGTAACATGTGCACACCACAATTCTACAAAATCTGAGCAGCTACTTTTTGTGTGGGGCACATACTAAGGGTGGGCAAACTCATTCATTGATTTCATTTCTACTTAATCGCCATTTAAAAAAAAATAAAAATAAAAAAAAGTTAAAATGTGTGTGAAATCTTATGGGACTTAACTGCTAAGGTCATCAGTCCCTAAGCTTACACACTACTTAACCTAAATTATCCTAAGGACAAGCACACACACCCATGCCCAAGGGAGGACTTGAACCACCGCCGGGACCAGTCGCACAGTCCATGACTGCAGTGCCTGAGACCACTCGGCTAATTCCGCGCGGCAATCACCATTACTTTAATGCTGTGTGGGTTTTACAAATCTCAAAACAGAAAACTAAAAGTACTGTACCCAATAAGAAGAGTGTGCCCAGTATCCAGGATCCGAGTTTTAGGGGTGGGATTGGGATCACAGGGGGAAAAATGTATATCATGCTGAATAATTTCTTCAGTTAAATTCATTTAATTTCATCTTTATATTTTATTTTTTGGGAACTCATAGACCATATCTGTACATACTTGAACATTGCCATTGATAAATATTATTTGTGCAAGCTAAGGTGGAAATTATGGCACTTTGCTTTCAAAAACACAGACTAGCATGCTGAAAAGCAAGTTCCAGTGAACTTAGACTTCTACAGCTATTACTATATACATACTCTGCAAGTCACCATAGGGTGGATCGCACAGGGTACCCTGTCCCACTACTAGTCATTTTCTTTCCTGTTCCACTCGCAAACAAAGGGAAAAATGACTACCTATATGCCTGACAGAAGTCCTAATTTTTCCTATCTTCATGGTCTTTATGCAAAATGTGGCATGTTGGTGGCAGCAGAATCGTTCTGCAGGCATCTTCAAAAGCCAGTGCTCTCAATTTTCTCAGTAGTGTTCCTCAAAAGGAATGTTGCCTTCCCTCCAAGGATTCCCATTTCAGTTCATGGAGCATCTCCATAATACTTGCATGTTGTTCAAACCTAATGGTAATAAATGAAGTAGCCCGACTCTGAACTGCTTCAGTGTCATCCTTTAATCTGACCTGATTGGATCCCAAACACTCAAGCAGTATTCATGAATGGGCTGTCTTAATGTTCTATATGTGATCTCCTTTACAGATGAACCACACTTTCCTAAAATTCTTCCAGTAAAGCTAAGTGAAACATTTGCCTTCTCTATAACATTCCTTACATTCACATGCTGTTTCATACCATTTTGTAATGTTATGCGTAGATATTTATTCAGAATACCTGTGTCAAGGAGCACACTATTAATGCTGCAGTCAAACATTACATATTTGTTTTTCCCACTCATCTGCATTAACTTACATTTTTCTACATTTAGTGCTAGCTGCCATTCATGCCACCAACAAGAAATTTTGTGTAGGTCCTCTTGTATCCTCCTACAGTCACTCAACAACACCTTCAATAAACCATAGCATCATCAGCAAATAATCACAAATTGCTTCTCACCCTGTCTGCCAGACAATTTATATGTATAGAAAATAACAGCAATACTGTAACACTTCCTGATGATGACTTTGCCTCTGATGGACACCCACCATCAAGGACAATGTACTAGGTTCTGCTACTCAGCAAGTCTTTGAGCCACTCACATATCTGGGAACCTATTTCGTATGCTCATACCTTTGTAAACAGTCTGCAGTGGTGCACCATGCAAATGCATTTCATAAATCTGGGAATATAGGATCTGCCAGTTGCCCATCATCCATAGTTCATATGATATGATGTGAGAAGAGGGTAAGCTGAGTTTTGCACAAGTGAGGCTTTCTAAAACCACGCTGATTCACAGACAGAAGCTTTTCCATCTCAAGGAAATTTATTATATAAGAACTGAGAATATGTTCAAGAATCTGTAGGCAAACTGATGTTAAGGATGTTGTTCTGTGATTTTGTAGATCTGTTCTTTTACCCTTCTTAAATACAGGAGTCATCTGCTCATTTTTCCAAGTACTTGGAGCTTCACATTTGGTGAGAGAGTCATGATAAATGCAAACTAAGTACAGGGCTAATGCCATAGAGTACTCTTGGTAAAACCCAACTGGGATTTCATACAGATCTGGCAACTCACTTGTTTTCATCTCTTTCAGTTGTCTCTCTATTCCAGAAATGCTTATTACTATGTCCTCCATGTGCCACGGTCAAATGACAGTATGTTTGTACAGTTCACCCATATGAACAGCTACTTAAATGCAAAATTTAATACTTTGGCTTTTTTTTGCTATCTGTTACTGCCACACCAAATGGACTGATGATCCATTTAGCAATTTTACATAGGACCATAATTTTCTTGGGCTCTCAGCAAGGTGATGGTGATAGTTGTTGTGTGCTTAAAGGCATAAAGTTTTTACAGATGCACAAATTTCTATTAGCTTTTGTCTGTCATCATTTACATGTTCTCTTTTGAACCAAGAGTGCAACAGCCTTTCCTTTCTCAGCATTTATTGAATTTTGTTGTTAAACAACAGTGGGTCTTTTCTGTACTCAATACACTTACTTGACACATACTTCTCCAAAACATGGTTTACAATCAATTAAAACTTTCCCATAATTCCTCTATGCCCATCATACTGGAAGTAGATGATGATAGATACATGTACACAAAAAAGTTACAAATTACTAGTCATGGATTTTGAATGGCATACACAAATAACAAGAAGTCATGACTTTGAGAATGGTTTAAAGCTGAACAATAATGTGTGAACTCAGTGAACAAAAGAAACTAAAACTTGGTGCTGAAAGAAGAACAATGGAGCATGGAATGGGCGACCTCTTGAAAAATAATGAGACAGAGGTGGGAATGAGGAATGGCAGAACTGGAATGCGGAATGAATGACTACCTGAAAAAGAACAAGACTAAATGAATGAGACCAAGGCAGGAGTGAGACCGAATGAATGAGACATAGGTGTGAATCAAGCCACCTGGAGGGAAAGATGAATGACCACTACTTACAAGTTGTTCCCAGTCCTTCTGTTCAGTTTAGTGAACCATTCCTCTTAACCCTTTACTTTGCAAATGAACCACCTCCAGCACAGGCTTTACCTATTAGAAGTGTCACTACAATTCTCCATCTGTAAGAGAAGTAAAAAATTATGCATCCATTGTTGTTGCATAATCATCTGAGCTACTGATGGAAATCTTCACATCTGACTGCAAACCAAAGGTGTTTGGTTTTGGAATGGTACTCCAAATTGCAAACTGTAGTTTCACCATTTCTGTGAAACTAAACACAGACTAGCACATCAAAAAGCAAGTTCCAGTACCACCACTTCAGTCTCCTGTCTAATGGAGCAAGGTAAGGCATACTGGAAGATGTGGCTACATCAGGTGCACAGCCTTTGCCCCAAGTACCTCAAGATTGTACAGCCCATAATAACAGCCTAAAGTATATCAAAACTGTACAACAGTCAGTGGATAAATCCCTTTCTCAGTGCTCTCTGAACAAATCCTAAATGGTTTTGTTGTTAGAGGATTTTAGTGACAAGTCATTCCTTTGTTAGACACAGAATCACATGAAATGCAGGTGACAGTGGAACAAGATTCCCAATATTTAAGAGGGCATGATGAGATGACAACTGTTTATTCCAAATGGCAGCTGAGCTGAATCCAGTTATCACGAACTGCCCAGTGCAATTTCATTTTTGATGGACGCCTACAAAAAGTGAGACTGTTGATTAATTTAACACCTTCTGCTCAGTACTTAATAAAATTCAAGTGAGCACTGTCACTACAGGGTGCTCATTGAGTGAATTCTGTATGTGCTAAAGAACTTAAATGTGTTGACATCAAATCACAAGAAGTAGTACAAGACTGACATGTCAAGATCCTGTACAGTTTCCCATCTACCACTAATGCTAGGGGATACAGATGTGCATAATCACAGTGGTTTCTTGTCTACGTTGAAGGAATAAATGAAACATTTGATTTACATATGTGACAGGAAATAATTATGTCATGTATTACAGGAGTCATCTATTTGTTGTGTGCCATGTACTGATCCTATTCAGTGCCCTATTTGAGACATCTTTTATAGACTGTTAGGTAAGGTTAGCAGGTTGCATATCACTATGTCAGACAAAATAAAATTTACCTTTGACCCAAATCAACACATTCCTGTGCCAAAAAGTACTTTCCACATGGGAGTTAAACTTTATAACAAACTTCTCAAAAATATAAAAGCAAATATTTAGTTCAAAACCTTTGGGTAACCCTTAAAGTCATATTTGTAATCTTCATCAAATCTACATAGATACTCCGCAAGACACCATCATAGATCAAGGGAAAAATGACTGTCTATATATCTTACATATGCTGGCAGTACAATCATTCGGCATTCAGCTTCAAATGCTTGTTCTCTAAATACTGTTTCTTGAAAAGAAAGTCACCTTGTCGCCTTCCCTCAAGGGATTCCCATTTGAGTTCCCAAAGCATCTCCATAACACTTACATGTTGTTTGAACCTACCGGTAACAAATCTACCAGTTCACCTCTGAATTGCTTTGAAATCTGCCTTTAATTTGAGCTGGCACAGATCCCAAACACTTGAGCAGTACTCAAGAACAGGTTGCACAAGTGTCCTCCATGTGGTCTCCTTTACAGGTGAATCACTCTTTCCTAGAATGACCCCAATAAACTAAACCATTTACCTTCCCTACAACAGTTCTCACACACTTGTTGCATCTCACATCGCTTTGCAACATTACGCCCAGATATTTAAATGACTTACTGTGACAAGCCGGACTCTAGTAATACTGTATCTGATCATTACAGGTTTGATATTCCTATTCATCCACATTTTTCCACATGTAGGGTTATCTGTCATTCATCACACCAACTGGAAATTTTGCCTAAGTCATCTTGTATCTTCCAACAGTCACTCAACTTTGACACCTTATCATACACCATGGCATCATCGGCAAACAACTGCAGATTGCTGTCCATTTTGTCCGCCAAATCATTTACGTATATAGAGAACAACAGCAGTCCTATCACACTTTCATGAGGCAATCCTGACGATATCCTTGTCTCTGATGAACATTCACCATTGAGGACAACCTACTGGGTTCTATTATTAAAGAAGTATTTGAGCCATTCAGATATCTGTGAACTTATTCCATATGCTTGTACCTTCATTAACAGCCTGCAATGAGGCCTGTAACAAATGTTTTAGAAGAATGTAAGGATTGATACTATTAATTCAGTAACTCAGGGGGGATTTAGCTTCACCTTCTTTCCCTACTGAGGCTGTTATCTACATCAACCACAAAGCCTTTTTGGTGGATGAGGCATTACTCGATCCTAATCGAGACATAGAATGCAAACATTTTCAACTAAAAGGTGTAACCATGTTGTATGAACTGCCTCTTCAACACCTTGAGAACAATGTTACCACTAAAAAAACTATAGAGCAGCCTATATGATACGTTCCTCCATTTTATATAGTGGTCTCAAAAACAGTAGAAATCTTACAGGAATTGACATTGTATAGTTGCGCACATTGTGCTTCTCTGTATTTTTATATATTAGTTTCACAAATCTAGACTTTAACTGTTACATAAATGATTCAATGGAGGACTAATGTCAAGCACAGAGAGCTTTAATAGTTTATTAGATAGCCAACCAGACATATTTGAGCCATTGCATTTCAGTGCTTTGGCAATTAATTCAGTTTTCTTGTTGTTCACACACAAGCCACTCATATGGGAAACCTGTAACAATGTTGTATTGCTGATGTTCTCAATGAAAAAGAAAAAAAAAAAGTCTTTGGTGGAGATACGTACTAAACTCACACTGACAATATCTAGGGACTTCCTCAAGGTACAGAACAGATAATGTAGGGGTTATCTTTAAGGTGTCTGCTAAGTAGTGAGAGATAAACTACAGTAACTCTTGGAACAAGGAAGTTTCTTTGTAAGTTTCAGAACACTATCCTCAATGAGTCAGAAATTCTTCCCTTTAGCAACATTTTCCAAATTTTCTTGGTTGCAGAATGTACTGCACTGATTGACAGCCTGCTAGAGTGCTATGAGCCTTAGAAAATGTAGGTTCCAGCTCTCAAACAGAGGAAGAATATTTCCACAATCCTTCAATAGTTAAACAATAGTCCCAACCCCATCTGTCTCCCATCTGGCAGTCACAATAGTTACAGAAAAACACTGCACTACAATTAGGGTAATGGGACCACAAATGTTTGGAAATACCACCAACCACAGTACAGCAATCTGGCTTCCTCATATATATGAAAAATCATCTTCCTGGTTTCTCACATCTACATCTACATCTACATCTACATCTACATCTACATCTACATGACTACTCTGCAATTCACATTTAAGTGCTTGGCAGAGGGTTCATCGAACCACAATCATACTATCTCTCTACTACTCCACTCCCGAACAGCGAGCGGGAAAAACGAACACCTAAACCTTTCTGTTCGAGCTCTGATTTCTCTTATTTTATTTTGATGATCATTCCTACCTATGTAGGTTGGGCTCAACAAAATATTTTCGCATTCGGAAGAGAAAGTTGGTGACTGAAATTTCGTAAAAAGCTCTCGCCGCGACGAAAAACGTCTATGCTGTAATGACTTCCATCCCAACTCGTGTATCATATCTGCCACACTCTCTCCCCTATAACGCGATAATACAAAACGAGCTGCCCTTCTTTGCACCCTCTCGATGTCCTCCGTCAATCCCACCTGGTAAGGATCCCACACCGCGCAGCAATATTCTAACAGAGGACGAACGAGTGTAGTGTAAGCTGTCTCTTTAGTGGACTTGTTGCATCTTCTAAGTGTCCTGCCAATGAAACGCAACCTTTGGCTCGCCTTCCCGACAATATTATCTATGTGGTCCTTCCAACTGAAGTTGTTCGTAATTTTAACACCCAGGTACTTAGTTGAATTGACAGCCTTGAGAATTGTACTATTTATCGAGTAATCGTATTCCAACGGAGTTCTTTTGGAACTCATGTGGATCATCTCACACTTTTCGTTATTTAGCGTCAACTGCCACCTGACACACCATACAGCAATCTTTTCTAAATCGCTTTGCAGCTGATACTGGTCTTCGGATGACCTTACTAGACGGTAAATTACAGCATCATCTGCGAACAGTCTAAGAGAACTGCTCAGATTGTCACCCAGGTCATTTATATAGATCAGGAACAGTAGAGGTCCCAGGACGCTTCCCTGGGGAACACCTGATATCACTTCAGTTTTACTCGATGATTTGCCGTCTATTACTACGAACTGCGACCTTCCTGACAGGAAATCACGAATCCAGTCGCACAACTGAGACGATACCCCATAGCTCCGCAGCTTGATTAGAAGTCGCTTGTGAGGAACGGTGTCAAAAGCTTTCCGGAAATCTAGAAATACGGAATCAACTTGAGATCCCCTGTCGATAGCGGCCATTACTTCGTGCGAATAAAGAGCTAGCTGCGTTGCACAAGAGCGATGTTTTCTGAAGCCATGCTGATTACGTGTCAATAGATCGTTCTCTTCGAGGTGATTCATAATGTTTGAATACAGTATATGCTCCAAAACCCTACTGCAAACCGACGTCAATGATATAGGTCTGTAGTTAAATGGATTACTCCTACTACCCTTCTTGAACACTGGTGCGACCTGCGCAATTTTCCAATCTGTAGGTACAGATCTATCGGTGAGCGAGCGGTTGTATATGAGTGCTAAGTAGGGAGCTATAGTATCAGCGTAATCTGAAAGGAACCTAAGCGGTATACAATCTGGACCTGAAGACTTGCCCGTATCAAGCGATTTGAGTTGCTTCGCAACCCCTAAGGTATCTACTTCTAAGAAACTCATGCTAGCAGATGTTCGTGTTTCAAATTCTGGAATATTCCATTCGTCTTCCCTGGTGAAGGAATTTCGGAAAACTGCGTTCAATAACTCCGCTTTAGCGGCACAGTCGTCGATAACAGTACCATCGGCACTGCGCAGCGAAGGTATTGACTGCGTCTTGCCGCTTGTGTACTTTACATACGACCAGAATTTCTTCGGATTTTCTACCAAATTTCGAGACAATGTTTCGTTGTGGAACCTATTAAAGGCATCTCGCATCGAAGTACGTGCCAAATTTCGCGCGTCTGTAAATTTTAGCCCATCTTCAGGATTTTGCGTTCTTCTGAACTTCGCATGCTTTTTCCGTTGCCTCTGCAACAGCGTTCGGACCTTTTTTGTGTACCACGGGGGATCCGTTCCATCTCTTACCAATTTATGAGGTATGAATATCTCAATTGCTGTTGCTACTATATCTTTGAATTTGAGCCACATCTCGTCTACATTCGCATAGTCAGTTCGGAAGGAATGGAAATTGTCTTTTAGGAAGGCTTCTAGTGGCACTTTATCCACTTTTTTAAATAAAATTATTTTGCGTTTGTTTCTGATGGATTTGGAAGAAATGGTATTGAACCTAGCTACAATGACCTTGTGATCACTAATCCCTGTATCAGTCATGATGCTCTCTATCAGCTCTGGATTGTTTGTGGCCAAGAGGTCAAGTGTGTTTTCGCAACCATTTACAATTCGCGTGGGTTCGTGGACTAACTGCTCTAAATAATTTTCAGAGAATGCATTTAGGACAATCTCGGAAGACGTTTTCTGCCTACCACCGGTTTTGAACAAGTATTTTTGCCAACATACCGAGGGTAGGTTGAAGTCCCCACCAACTATAACCGTATGAGTGGGGTATTTATTTGTTACGAGACTCAAACTTTCTCTGAACTGTTCCGCAACTGTATCATCGGAGTCTGGGGGGCGGTAGAAGGAGCCAATTATTAACTTAATTCGGCTGTTAAGTATAACCTCCACCCACACCAATTCGCACGGAGTATCTACTTCGACTTCACTACAAGATAAACCACTACTGACAGACACCAACACTCCACCACCAATTCTGCCTAATCTATCTTTCCTGAACACCGTCTGAGACTTCGTAAAAATTTCTGCAGAACTTATTTCAGGCTTTAGCCAGCTTTCTGTACCTATAACGATATCAGCTTCTGTGCTTTCTATTAGCGCTTGAAGCTCAGGGACTTTTCCAGCGCAACTACAACAGTTTACAACTATAATTCCGACTGTTCCTTGATCCAAGCACGTCCTGTAATTGCCAAGCACCCTTTGACATTGCAGCCCATCCCGCACTTTCCCGAGGCCTTCTAACCTAAAAAACCGCCCAGTCCATGCCACACAGCCTCCGCTACCCGTGTAGCCGCCAGCTGAGTGTAGTGAACTCCTGACCTATTCAGCGGAACCCGAAACCCCACCACCCTATGGCGCAAGTCAAGGAATCTGCAGCCAATACGGTCGCAAAACCGTCTGAGCCTCTGATTCAGACCCTCCACCCGGCTCTGCACCAAAGGTCCGCAGTCGGTTCTGTCAACGATGCTGCAGATGGTGAGCTCTGCCTTCATCTCGTAAGCAAGACCGGCAGCCTTCACCAAATCAGATAGCCGCTGGAATCCAGAGAGAATTTCCTCAGATCCAAAGCGACACACGTCATTAGTGCCGACATGTGCCACCACCTGCAGCTGGCTGCACCCTGTGCTCTTCATGGCATCCGGAAGGACCCTTTCCACATCAGGAATGACTCCTCCCGGAATGCACACGGAGTGCACACTGGATTTCTTCCCCTCCTTAGCCGCCATATCCCTAAGGGGCCCCATTACGTGCCTAACATTGAAGCTCCCAACTACCAGTAAGCCCACCCTCTGCGATTGCCTGGACCTTGAAGGCTGAGAATGATCCTCTGAAACAGGGCAGGCGGCTGCATCTGGCTCAGCCAGAGACAGTGCCTGAAACCGGTTTGTCAGACGCACCGGGGAGGCTTTCTGATCAGCCTCCGGGGACGCCTTTCGCTGCCTGCCACGCCTTGGAACGACCTCCCAATCAACCACAGGCGAGGGCTCAGCCCCACTGCAGGCAGCAACCGGGGCAACCACAGCGGCAGACCGATCTGGGGACAGACGGGATGAGGTTGACATCCCCGTGATACCCGAGTCCGGCTCCCCACAGTGGTGCCCATTGGCAACAGCCTCAAGCTGCGCGACCGAAGTCAGCGCCGATTGCAGCTGTGAGCGAAGGGATGCCAAGTCAGCCCTCATCCGAACACAGCAATCGCAGTCCCTGTCCATTCTAATTGATGTTTAACAACAGTTACTGAAACACGAGTCCGTGCCTAGATAACGCAAGCGGAACACACAAAGAATGTATCAACTAACCTGTACAAATGCCTAACGACTGCGCTACAATCTGCTGAATTTACGATGACAGTAACTAAAACTCGAAATTGCACCTCCTATACGAAACTCGCACGCAATTTAAATAAGAATCTACGAAGTAAACACTAAAGCGCGATGCTACAACTGTCAAATACTATAATACGCCTGAAATATATGAATTAAACAATGCAAGTACCCAAAAACACGCAAAGAAATTAATTAAACTATCTAACAAATTTATTGAACTTGAAAACCTTTTTAATTATTGATCGGTCAACTGAGCACAATGTAGGGAGACAGGTATGTGCATATGTGTGTGTGTGTGTGTGCGTGCGTGCGTGTGTGTGTGTGTGTGTGTGAGTGCATGTTTCTCCTACAGCTAGAAAAAGGATGTGCATTTCAAAAGCTAATCAAGCTCGGTACCTTTTGTTTGTGTGCCTTTTGATGACAGAGTGCTTCTGACTTTCAGTTCTGTCTTTATTTCTAAATAGTTCGGAATTTCAGCCATTAATGGAAACTGTTTTTGTAAGTTGAAAGCTGTAATCCTCTCTTTAATTACTGTGTGTCTATAACCACTGTCACCTGCAAATGTCTGGTTTGTAATGTACCTGATCATGACTGCAGTGTGGCAGTCTTCACTACATCATGGCACATGCCTTCTGCAAGTAGTGTGAGCACGTTGTGACATGTATATTATCAGAATGCAATTTTTCTGTTTGTGGTGGCACTCAAGAGTCGTTAATCTTGCCATAGCTTTCAAAATGCTGTCAATAGGCTGCTCAGCATGCAGGTTGTGCCACAGAGCAAACTTTTTTCCCCTGTGGTGTGCCTTTTGTTTGGCAAGTGATCTGATGGTGAAAATGACCACTTAAATCCAGGCCATTAC
This sequence comes from Schistocerca gregaria, assembly GCF_023897955.1. Lineage (NCBI taxonomy): Eukaryota > Metazoa > Arthropoda > Insecta > Orthoptera > Acrididae > Schistocerca > Schistocerca gregaria. The sequence continues at coordinate 161,320,032 of NC_064931.1, forward strand.
CTACTTTACCAAGCAGAATTTGGGAGGAAATGAGAACAAAAAAACTGATCAGTGGCAGTAAATGACAGCATAGCAGTAGTGTGATCAATAGATAAGACCAAACAAAATGCAACTGTAGGAGACATTAAACAAATCAGCTCCTAGCAACAAAGTTCCACACATCTGCATCTATGGGACAACTTCGCAGATCACACTTAAGTGCCTTGCAGAGGGTTCATCAAATCACTTTCACACTATTCCCCTACCATTCCTCTCTCGAACAGCACACAGGCTAAACAAATGCTTAAATATTTCCTTGTGAGCTCTGACTTTCCTCATTTTATTATGATTATCTCATCTCCCTGCGTGTCATCAAAATATTTTCCCATTTGCAGGAGAAAGCTGGTAACTGAAATTTTGGGAAAAGATCTCTACACAATGAAAAACACCTTTGTTTTAATGATTACCACTGCAAGTCACATATCTGTGACACTCTGTCCCCTGTTTCACAATAGTACAAAACAAGCTGCCCTTCTTTGAACTATTTTAATGTCCTCCAGCAATCCTATCTGACAAGGATCTCATACTATACAGCATTATTCTAGCACAGGATGGGCAAACATAGGGCATGCAGTCAGTGGATTTGTTGCATCTTCTAAGTGTTCTGCCAATAAATTGCAGTCTATGGATCACTTTACCCACATTGCATCATACAGATATCATGTCTAAATCATTTTAAACTTGGTTTTGATCTTCTGATGATTGAACTGGGCAGTAAATGACAGCATCATCTGGAAGTAATCTAAGATGGCTGTTCAGATAGTTTCCCAACTCATTTATATAGATTAGGAGCAGCAGAGGGCCTGCAACACTTCCTTGGAGAATGCCAGATATCATTTCAGTTTTATTCAGTGACTTTCCATCAGTTACTACAAACTGTTTCTTTTCTGACAGAAAATTACAAATCCAGTCGCACAACTGAGATGATAGTCAATGGGCACACAATTTGGTTAGAAGATATTTGTGAGCGATGGTATCAAAAGCCTTCAGAAAAAGCTAGAAATACACAGACGATTTGAGACCCCTTGTCAACAGCACTCATTTCTCCATGAGGATAAACAGCTAGTTGTGTTGCACACCAGCAATATTTTCTGAATCAGTGCAGAGTATGTGTCAGCAGATAAATTTATTTGAGGTAATTCATAACATTCTAACACAGTATATATTGCAAAATCCGGCTGCAAATGGATGTCACTGATATGGGTCTGTAATTGCTACATTCTTTCTTGTGTATTGGTGTGACTTGCACAACTTCCTAGTCTTTAGGCATGGATCTTTGGTCAAGCAAGCAGCTGTACATAACTGCTAAATATGGAACTATTACATCAGCATATTCTGAAAGGAACTTAACTAGGATTAAACCTGGACTACAAGCTGTTTTTGAATTGCTTTGCTACACTGAGGATATCTACCTGTAAGTTACTCATATTGACAGCTGTTCTTGGAATATTTACTTGATCCTGTTAGGTGAAGGAATTTTGGAAAACTGAATTCAGTAACTCTGCTTTTGTGGCACTGTCATCAGCCACACTGCCATCACTATTGCTCCATGAAGGTATTGAGTGTGTCTTGCTTCTGGTGTACTCTAAATATGATGAAGATTTCTATGGATTCTTTGCCAGATTTTGAGACTGACTCTCATTAAGGAAAATATTAAAATCATTTGTATTGAAGCCTGTGCTAAATTTTGAGTTTCTGAAAAATTTCATGAATCTTGGGGCTTTTGCAATCTTTTAAATATGGCATGGTTTTTTTCTTGCATCTACAACAGTGTTCTGACCTATTTTGTATGCCATCAGAGATCAGTTCCATATCTTATTCATTTATTTGGTATAAATCTGTCAATTGTTGTTGATACTGTTTCCTTGAAGTCAAGGCATATCCAGTGTACATATACACATTTAGTTCAGAAGGTATGGAGACTATCTCTCAGCAAAGTGTCAAGTGAATTTTTATCTGCATCTGTAAATAGGTATATTCTACATTTATTTTTGGTGGGTCTGAAAGTTATTGCACTTGTTGTCACTAATCCCTGTAGCAATTGTGACGCTTTCTATTTGCTCAGGATTTGCTAATAGATCAAGTATGTTCCTGAACTAATTGCTCAAAATAATTCTTGGTGAAAGCTTTTAGTACAGATTTGAAGTTTTATGCCTACCACTAGCACTGAACATGAATTTTTGCCACCATATCAAGGATAGATTGAAATTGCTGAATGAGAGGGTAGATGATACTCAAATGTTTTCTTTGAATCTTTCAGCAACTGTATAATCTAATTTAGAGGTTCTGTAAAAGGAACCAATTATTACTTCATGTTGGTTGTCAAGCCTTTAACCATACTAACTCACAGGAATTACCTATTTCAGTTTCACTACAAGGTAAACTGCTTCTAACAGCAATAAACCTCCATCACCAACTTTATTCAGTCTACCCTTTCTGAATACCATTAGGTCCTCTGCAAAGATTTGGGCTGAACTTATCACTGACTTTAGCCAGCTTTCAGTATGTATAACAATTTGAGCCATAGTGCTTTCTATTAGTGCTTGGAGATTTGGTTCTTTCCCAACACAGGTACAACAATTTGCAACTATAATATCTACGGTTCCTTGATCTACCATTGTCCTGTGTTTGATTTGCACCCTTTGAGACTAAAAAAAAAATGACCATGACCATCCAGTCAATACAGTCCCTGCTGATACCCAAGTGGACACCTCCTGTGTGTAACGGACTCCTAATCTTCTAAGCATAATGTGATACCCCAGCAGCAACCTATGGTGCAAGTCCAAGAATCTGCAGCCCACATAGTCACAGAACCACGTGATCTCTAAATTCAGACCCTCCACTTGTCTCTGCATCAAAGGTCTGTAGTCTATCCTGTCAATGATGCCACAGATATTAAGCTCTCCATTCATCTTACAAGCAATATCAGCAGTCTTTACCTATTCAGACTTCACATATTATTCATTCATTGCTTTACCCTATTTGATAATATGTTTACCCTGCACTTCCCCTCTATTCCTTCTAGTCACTGGCTGATGTTATCCACAGATGGAAACCCAATCTAACACAAAAATAACTGATTTACTGACCACTTGGTTAGAAAAACTGACTTAATTGATATGGATATTAAAGTGAAAAACAGTCTAAATACGGATTCAAATTTCTCTTTAGGAAAGAAGGGTCAAAAAGCATTTTTTTTTAAATCTGGTCCCCACCATCACCATAGATCACACCTATTTGGTATTTTAATTGTAATCAATATCAAAAACACACAATTATATAATAATAATAATCACGAAAATCACTGCAGATTATTACAATAATACGGAGATGCTGCAATTCAAGATTTAAAGTGCATCTGCACAGCACCATTTTCAGAATAACACAAAAAAATGTTCACAACTTTTAATTTTTAAATGTAATGTGGAAAGTTGTCAAGCTTTCTTTACAAAATTGGGTCGTTAAGTTTCACTTTAATTTTGTTTCTTTGAAGAAAATGTTGTAATAACACTACTTTTCTGAGTATCGGCTGCTTTCTGTACCTTGTCTATGTCTTTAATTTGCTTCACTTCTTGTTCCCTACCTTTCAAAGCTCTGTGCAACATTGCTTGGCCCACACTAATTTCCACCAAGTTCTTTTTATTTATTTCTTCTTTTAAGTACTTGTTTGCATCATACAGTTATCTGTCAGCATTCAATATTCTCTCCTTTTATTCCTCTTTCATTGTCTTCACTGGCTATTCACCATATTCAACATTTATTTTTCCTTTCTGGAACTTACTGTCCAGACTTCCTTGACACTTTATCTTGTTCTTGTTTCCTCAACTTTCCCTCGGTCACTCTGTTGTCATCTTCACATTACTGCTTGTATCCGGTATGAGCTGTGCATGCAAATTAAAGAAGTTCCTGAGTGATATTTACAAAGTCAGCCTTAGCCTCAGACACATTCACCACAGCATCTCTTGCTGTCAAATGCAGATCCATTGTTATTTCATACACATTTGTGGCATCTTCAACCAAGATGTTCCCCAACCAAGAGAATCACCTTTCTACATCTGTTTTTCCAGATGGAAGATATTAAGCGCAGCCTTCAGAATTTTCTTTACTGTAGGGTTTCTCCTCTCTCTAGTGGTATACGTCTTCTAAACAAATAAATTAAAAAAACACCTGTCTCCAATAAATGTCCACTGGGTACGAGTCACTACCTGATTTTCCTTCTTCTAATGTCAATAGTTTTCATTCATCATTCAGTGTATGTTCACTGTACTCAACTGGGAGAACTGAAACTAATTTCACTAAGTTTATCCTCTTTGCAGGATTTAAACATCGAAGATACCATGGCACAGGTTCATCCAAAGAAGACTTTCCTGAAATATGTATGCATGCAGACTCAGTGCTTGTGTGGAAATATAGCATCATTCTTGAGTTCTTAGCTCCTTGAAATATTCACTTTCTCTAGTGTCAAACACTATGTTTTTCAATGGCACGTAATACTTATCACAAAATACGTCCACACTAAATGGAGTGTCACTAAAACAAAATTGATTCATGAAGGTTCTGATGAAGTTTGTGAGCTCACTGTAGATCCGATGTACTACAGGATCTCTCTTCCAAAAGAAACCAGTGAATCTTGAACATGTATGAACACTTGCACAAGCAAACATAATTTGTGCTTTGATAGTTTTGTCCTTTCATAGTTCAACAATATTCCTGTATTCAAAATAATTCATCAACTTACTTTTGTGCTGGAAATGAACCAAAGAAGGTATCTTTTAACAGTGCACCATTGTTCTTAAAGTCTCTCTCCAGCTGGTTCTAATGTCAGCCACTTAGAGGATACATGTTTCATAAATCAGTGACCCGGAAGTTTCATACCTGATAGTATTTTTTCAAAATCTTCCCAACAAGATGTTTGGCCATAATAAGATTATAGAGAAACAAGATTATGACCAAAGCATTTTCACCAAAGTTTTGTTATCCTTTTTGGAATGCATTATCGATGATGTGTACGGTACACTTCTGAAAGCAACAGTAAGTAGAGGGTGAGATTTTGTAGTTGAAATCTAAAAATCAAAACCACAACTGAGACACAGACTGAAACAGTAATGGGCAGTGCAGACAAATCCACTATCATGTTTATAACCTTTCAGCAGTTAACATATTTCTTACTTTTTGGAAACTGTAATTACAATACATTTAATCATACTTGGACACTTTTATAACACACTTATTATGAAAAATTATTTAATATTTTTGTCTGAATTTGTTTGTGTTGGATTATTTTACAATTTTGAACTCTCTGATATAAAAATGTGACCTTTTTATACGATTTATGCATCTTTTTCTTTTGTAAAATTTCTGGCTTATCTTGAGTTTGTCTAATATTTTGTTGTTTTCAATGACTTCATATCATTTACATAGCATTCCCCATACATAAATTGGAAATTGGTGATAAGGTACTATGGGACCAAACTGCTGAGGCCATTGGTCCCTAGGCCTACACACCATGTAACCTAACTTAAACTAACTTACGCTAAGGACAACACACGCACCCATGCCCGACGGAGGACTCGAACCCCCGACAGTGGGAGCCGCGCGAACCGTGACAATGCGCCCTAGACCATGTGGCTACCCTGTGCGGCCCCCATACAGAGGTCAAGAATCAATCTCTGGTACCCAAGGTTGTTAACAAAGTTATAACTCAGAGAATTTTCAATGAAATTTTCAAATTTTTCAATCCATCTGTCACATAAAACATAACTTTCCCAGCCACAAACTGTTTTTTTCTCATATCACATAAATCTTTTTTAAAAAACCATAATATAAAACTGACTTCACAGACCAAAATTGAAAAACACAGACTAAAACTGATTAATCTAAAAAATACTGAATTTTACTTTCCATTAAAAACCCCCACAACATTTGAACATTCTTCATTACTTCCTTTCCTTTGATGTCTTTGTTAATGTTGCCTTTCCATTTATTTTGGGGGCTACCTCAGTTTCCTTGCCATTTAATGCTTTCCTGAATGTATATACCAGTAATGTTTCATTTTCCCTCAGTTGTGAGTACCATTATATCAACAGGTTTATTTTAATATTCAAAGTTTTTTTTAATTCCAAGGTTTTCTATAAGAACAAAAAATTATCATTGAAAAGTTCCCATTGAATGCTGCCAGATTGCCTATTTTTATTTTTCACCTTACAGTTAATATTTTGTTTTTAAGAACTTAATAGTTGTAGAGAATAACCTAATTTTGAACCTTTTTGTAGGTCTTCTGCCATATTAGTAGCTGATTGTGATGTCTAGAAATTAATTTATGAGCTACAGGATTCTTTCCAGGTAGCGACATTAATTTTGAATTTTGTGTCATCAGCTATTAAAAATTGGATTTTACAATCTTTCAGAAAAGAGACCATCTATTAGATTCCCCTTCCCCTAATTCATTTGCAATCCTACTTTTAGACTGAAGTATTCACTTATGAAGGCAACATGATTTGCATAAGAAGGCAGCTTGTGAGTTTGGAATTTGCTATCAAATATATTTCTATATTAAAGCACATTGAAAAAATATCTCCTTGTCTGAGACCAGCTTCCATCTTGAACAGACTAATTTTGGATATTGTTTGTCCTAACTACACTACGAGTAGACGAAGCAGCTTTGCAGCACCTGATATTTCCCTTCTTGTGTAACTGCAAATTGCAGAGAGAAGTAAAGACGTAAACTGACACATTTTGCAATTTTTATTCGATACTAACCCAACATTCATTTTAGAAAGAAGGTTATCATTGTACAAAAATGTGCAGTAATAATAATGTGTGGTACACGCTCACAACCTCCTTTTACGAGTAGTACTAACTCCCAATCATCTTATAACACAAAACCGTATAAGTAGCTAGAAATTTTTATTACTGATTCACAATACATGTACTTTCTCATGAAATTTGTTGTGACTACTCTGTTACATTTCTAAAAGAAGAATTATGTCCACAATTACTTCACTACACAGTAAAGTGACCTTAATTTCCCTTAATTGAAATGGGTATAAGTTCAGAAGTGGTGGACGATTTCTTTGATCACACATGTAATTACACAACGTCTATGAGAGATAATAAAGGTCAATTCAAAAGCAAGCGATCAAGTTATCACCATCAAAGTGATGCTATAAACAGAATGAAAATGGGGGCTTAGGTTTTAATCAAGCTACTTGCTTGAAAGCTTGTATGATTAATTGAACAATATTGTTGGTTCTGAGTCAAGTGGAAGAACAGAACCAGAGACTTCAAAGGTTCTTTGACAAGCCAGACTGCAACTTCCTGGACTTGTGCCATTGGTTTGGTAACCATGGGGTTCCGCTAAGTGGGTCAGGTGTGTATTACACATCATCAGAGGCTGCCATCCAGGTAGCTGAAAGTGTGTGGTGTGCACACAATGGTTCTTTAGATTAGGTGACTCTCCATCCAATACAGATAACAACCGCTGGAGGAAACCCAGAAGTATCAGTGTAGATCAAAAGAAATGCCTCCCATAGGTGAGAGTATTAAAATCTTAATGGTAAACTGCTGAAGCATTCAAAACAAAGTTCCAGAGTTGCTCCTGAAAAGCACCAAAGCTCACATAATACTAAGAACAGAAAGTTGGTTGAAATCTGAAATTGATAGCATATATCAAAAGGACAGGAAAATGGAGGTCATGTATTTGTCACAGCAGACTTGAAACTCAAATCCACTGAGATACAAATTTAGGCTGCATGTGAGATTGTTTGGGCAAGGCTCAGTTTCAAGGGTGGGTATAAAATGATAACTGGACCCTTCTAACGCCCACCAGACTCATCTCCTGATGTAACTGGAAACTTTATAGAAAATTTCATTCAGTTCACTTGTACATAAGTTCCCCAATCATATTGTAATCACTGGTGGAGACTTTAATCATCCAGTAATTAATAGGGAAAATTACAGTTTTGTTAGTAGCAGGCATGTAAGACACCCAGTGAAACATTACTAAATGCCTTCTCTCAAAACTACCTCAAACAGATATGTATTGAAACATGTTTGGCTGTCAAGAGACAAACGCATGATGCATTCAATGATTACTGTAGCAGAATATTGTCAAATGATATTTCACAAAACACAAATAAAATCTGGTCATACACGAGGGCTGTTAGTGGCACCAAAATTAGCATACAGTCCCTAACAAATGAAACACTGAAATTGTGGGTAGCAAAGCATCTGCAATGCTTAACTCAATTTTCAAACGCTCCTTTGCAAAGCGAAACCCAGAAGAATTGCCCCAATTTAATTCTCGTACTTCTGAAAGTATTAGTGTCAGTGGTGTTAAAAAACAGCTAAAAGTGCTAAAACTGAACAAAGCTCCAGAGCCCAATGGGATCATTATCAGGTTCTGTACTGAATTATCAGCTGAGTTAGCCCCTCTTCTAATTAAAACCTACTGTAGATCCCTCGAACAAAAATCCATGCTCAGTTCTTGGAAAAAAGGTCTGGTGATACCCTTCTACAAGAAGGGTAGTAGAAGTGGTCTACAAAAATACCGTCCAATATACTTGACATCAATTTGCTGCAGAATCTTAAACATATTCTGAGCTTAAACATAATGAGGTATCCTGAACAGAATGATGTCCTCAATGCTAACCAACGTGGATTCCGGAAACATCGATCATGTGAAAACCAACTCACACTTTTCTCACATGACACACTGAAAGCTTTGGATCAAAGCAGTCAGAAAGATGCAGTATTTCTTAATTTACAAAAAGCATTTGACACAGAACAATGCCTACACTTACTGTCTAAAGTATAATCATATGGGGTAACAAGTGAAAATGGTGACTGGATTCAGGACTTTTTGCTAGGGAGGTTGCAGCCTGTTATCTTGGATGGAGAGTCATCATCAGATGTGTAAGTAGGACTGATGACCACAGATGTTAAGTCCCATAGTGCTCAGAGCCATTTGAACAAGATGCGGAAGTAACTTTTTGTGTGCCCCAGGGAAGTGTTTTTTGGCCCTTGTTGTTCATATCTTATATTAATGACCTAGCAGGCAATATTAATAGTAACCTCAAACTTTCTTCAGATGATGCAGTTATCTATAATGAAGTACTATTTAAAGAAGCTGCATACATATTCAGTCATATCTTGATAGGATTTCAGCATGGTGTAAAACTGGCAACTTGCTTTAAATACTGGTGAAATTCAATTAGTCTAAAAAGAAGATTGTTTACAAATCCTTGAGTGATCAGTTCTAGAGTATTGTTCAAGTGTGTGGATCCATACCAATGAGAACTAGCAGGGGATATTGAACATATACAGAGAAGGGCAGCATGAATGGTCACAGATTTGTCTGATCTGTGAGAGAGTGTCACAGAGATACTGAAGGAACTGAACCTGCAGACTCTTGAAGATAGACACAAATTATCCCAAGAAAGAATAAAATGGGGTGCTCACCCATGATCATCTAGTAGATATCTGTTTAAGGAGTTGGACATTCTGACTACTGCTTCACAGTACATTTATTCCCTCATGAAGTTTGTTGCACATAATCTACTACAGTTCAGAAGGAACAACGAGGTACATAATTACAATACTAGAAGAAAAAATGACGTTCATTACTCAACATTAAGGTTCTCTTCAGCACAGAAAGGGGTGCACAACACTGCAACAAAAATTTTTGACCACTTCAGCACAGAAAGGGGTGCACAACACTGCAACAAAAATTTTTGACCACTTACCCAGTGATATAAAATGCCTAACAGACAGCAAGGTAAAATTTGAAAATAAGTTGAAGAAGTTTCACCTTGACCGCTCCTTCCATTCTGTAGAAGAACTGCTATGTTTGTAATGTAAGGGCGGTGGGTAGGAATTGCTAACTTGATCTGTATATCTTGTTTCCATTTTTGAGGAAATTATATGGTGATGTACAAATAGATGTATATATTAATTTGCAATATGAATGTAAAATGACTCATTCCACATCATGAGGATTTATCGTGCAAAATGATCCATGGAACATGAAAGTAACTAACTAATTAACTAACTAATGCTAGAATAAGTGAAGTGAGCAGATCAGGATCAAAAGAGCCCACTGTAATTTCTATAAGCTTCAAGAATGGTGATTTCGATGTCAAAGACAGGCATGGCAGTGGAAGGAGGTTTTCAAAGCTACTGAAACTGACAGAAACATTCACAGATGGTGATTAATAAAAGCAAATGATGCATCTGAGCTGAGCACTGAAAGAAAAAAGATCACAATACAGAGATAGATACGATTTTGCTGCATGACAGCACTCGACTCAATGTCACAAAACCCATCACAACATACTTGGAACTGTGGAAATGAGAAATTCTTCCCCTACCATATTTTCTGCACAATGCACACTCTGCCTACCACCTTTCCCAATCAGTGGCACACGTCCTGGCTGATCAGCATATGAACAAGTGCAAAACTGGATGGATTGAAGGATCTCCTCAAAAGATGTGCAGTTCTTCCACTGGTGAGATTCGTATATGGCCCAAAAGATGGGAGAAAGTAGTGGCCAGTAATGGCAAATACTTTGGATCATAAATGTTTTGTACATTTTTCACAATAAAGCCTCATACTTTGAAAAAATAGCGGAAAAAAATTTGTAGGCCTAACAGATGGTTGAAGATTCCCTACAATTCTAAAAACAAAGTCAATACTGCCTGCCATCCTGCTCTTTGTAATGTAATAGCCCACCTCTGCATCTAAAAACAGCAGTTGTTGCAGTGAAGTATGTATTCAGCATACATTGATACAAAATCAGCACTGCAATAGTGCACTCACTGCTGGGTCTTGGGGCTGCCAAGCCAAAACTCTGTTAATAGTGGCCAAGATCCCTGACTGATCTTTTGTATAGCTTAATAAATGCTGTGTATATTATGAAGGTTACACAGAAATTCTACTTCAGTTATCTTTAGAGATTTAATGATCAATTCCTTAATGCATTCGTATAACATGAAAGAGTGCTACATTAGAAAACTTTATAATTTGCAGAACAATATTTTTTGACACTTGTGACTTATCATACTTTTTTTAAGTTTTATTTATTCACATGGAGCACTTGCACTCCTTAGTTGAAGCTGTCATCCTTAAAATGTGAACAAGAGAAACAAAGCTAGGGCTTAGGCAGATAGAGTATATATATAAAAATATTACGATTTTCAGAAGCACGCCAATCAATTTGCTTTATCCTATATGTACCATAATGCTCTGTTATTTCATACACACAGTTTTCGTAATTTACCCAACAAGAGCACAAGACTTGGTAAACTCAACCTTCTCAATATACTGTCCTAGGTGTGTCCAGAATTCATAATAGTTTTTAAGGCTGATTTACTGTACTTCAGATGATTGTATACTTCCATTACAGCCTCAGCTGCCATTAAACTTCATAAACCACATTTGTCCATTGATTTGGTAAACTATTGCGTAAAACCAATGTTCACATGTACTGGTAGGGATAAAAACATGGAAACACCATGAGAAATGCATTTCCGAACATAAATGTAGGTGCTAGCTGAGCCTGCAAGTTCCACTGTTATATGTGACCATGAACAGTACCTGTGCAATGTCCTTAATAGTTGAAAGTGTAAGTAATGGTTAGAACAGTGTTACATCCGACTGTGAATTATTTCAGAGCTCAGTGCAGTAGAATGTGTGAGAATTGTTTGTTTTCGTGTGTTGTATGCTTCCATAGTCAAGGTAGCTAAAGCATTTGATGCTTTAAGAAACACTGTATTGAAGATTTATAACCCATACAGTGAAAGAGGAAAAACATCATCTGCTAAGTCAATGCAGATGGAAGTGTTTGTTGAGTGATCATATAAGATGTCATCGAAGAGGATAGTGATGATAAATATGAAGATGACAGCTGTAGAATTCACTGCAGAATTAAATGTTGAACACAATAAGCAGCAAATTACAGGGCATGCTGGAATTCTGAAACCATTCATCACTGATGCTAATGCCCTTGACAGAAAAATGTGGTGCCAAAGTCATAAAATCTGGGCCATGGAGCCATGGAAGAAAGCTGTTTGGTCTGATGATCTTGTTTCACAGTGTTTCCCACTGCTGGCCAAGTATATGTCCCAAGAGTGAAACATGGCACAGATTTCATGACAATATGGGCAGCCAGATAATGGTATTCCATTAACAGCTACTCCCTGACAGAGAGCTGCTATGTTATTGTAATATTGTGGTCTCTATCATGAAGACTGGAAGTTTTCACATACTCTAGATGTGCCTGTGCTTAGCTTCCAGCTGTTCATATTAATAAATGCTGCAAAATATAACAATAATGGAAATTCCAGGATGGAAGAATACATAAAATAAGGGAAAGGAACTGCTCACTTATAGCATGCTGATGTGTGGATCACAGAAACACAGAACAGAAAACAGTAATCACAGCAGTTTTTGAGCTTTTGATCTATTTCTTAGCAAAAGTACACACATTCAAAAAACATGACCACATAGGCATGCAAACACACATCCCTGCAGCCATGGCAAGAGCTCAAAAACTGTGGTGAATACTGTTTCCTGTTGCATGTTTCTGTGCTCCACACAGCAGTATGCAGTACATAAGGGGTTGCCTTTCCCTTATTTCATGAATTAAACACTACTACAACAAATTTACTAGTAAGTCAGTGTGTGATGAGTGAAAAGTTCATTATTTGTGGCAGTGATTCAACACAGAAGAAATTTATTAATTGCATCAGGCCCAAAGTCTTGCAGAGATCTTGTAAACAGGCATGCAAATTTAATTTAACTGATCAATTTTACAAAACATTAGGGATAGGTTCTTTTGTTAGGTGGCAACACAGGGGTGGAAAATAGCGGTAAATATGGAAGATCAGACAAATATAGTTCCATGGCTTGAAATGATATTTTGAAGGAAAATAATGGAAGAAAGAAAGATGGAAATAAAGAGATAAAAAAGAAAAGAAATCAAATGAAATAATTATAAGAACTGGAGAACACTGTCTTCAAATACCATACTCATTTTACCACATGATGCTGCTCCATTCATAGGTTTATAAGAGGATAAAAATTTCAGTTAAATTCAAGTCAGTCCAAGGAGAAATAACACGAATATTTTGTAACACCACTTACAGCCCTGATAATAGCATCAACAAGGTGAAGAAGAGAGTACATGAGCTTCTTTTGGCAGGGAATATTTAGCTGAAGACACTCATTGATGATTAGATCCCCTAGAGCTACCAAATTGTGGGGATGTTGACTGCTATGTTTCACTGTCTGTTCCAAATAGTCCCACACATACTATGGGATTAAGACGGGGGGATTTAAGATGCCAGTCAAGCTGCAATAGGTTGCCTGAGTGTTTGTCAAGTATGGTATGTATGTGTGCAATCCTGAGAACAAAGCTGTTGTCATCTTGGAAGATTGAAGTGTCCACAGTGTACTCATCATAAAGATGTGGAAGAAGAGCAACTCTCAGTCACTGAGAATATTGACATTAACATCCTGGCTCTTGCTAGTGGTAACCTGCACATATGGGCTCAAGTCCTGGTATGAAAAACGCCACAGAACCACCTTCAACCTGAAATACACCCTCCACTGTGGGTTAAATACCTCATTGGATCAACAGAGCACTCAATACCTTACATCATTTGCAAGAAACAACAGAATGACTTGAAAAATTACCCTGCATTGGCCTTGCCACATTGGTAACACTGGTTTCTGTCAGATCGCCAAAGTTAAGCACTGTCGGGCTGGGCTAGCACTAGGATAGGTGACCATCCGGTCTGCTGAGCGCCGTGGGCAAGCGAGATGCACTCAATCCTTGTGAGGCAAACTGAGGAGGTACTTGATTGAGAAGTAGCAGATCCAGTCTCATAAACTGATGTACGGCGAGGAGAGCTGACCACATGCTCCTCCATATCAGCATTCAGTGATGCCTGTGACACCTATGGGCTGAGGATGACACAGTGGCCAGTAGGTACCATTGGGCCTCTGAGGTCTGTTTGAGCAGAGTTTAGTTTTTTAAACTGCACAGCATCACACTGTCCAGTTTCTGTGTTGTTCAGTCCATTGAAAATATGAAGGAATAGCTTTTCATATGAGATACCTGCCTCCAAATGTCTATTCCACACAGTTCCCTTAGCAATACTCACTGAGAAACTGGTTCATATGGACCCGCATTCACTGAGAATTGCATTTTCTGTCTGGTTTATAACCTGTTCTCATTGACAAGGTGTCACACTCATCTCCAGTCCCTGTCAGTTAGATTCTTTTTACGGCCACTGTTCTTATGTTGTGTTACATGGCTGTACGTGATATACTATTCCTTGCTGACACATTGGATAGTCCACATTGGTACACCAACAAATTGGGCAACTTCATTTGAGATGTCACAAGCATGCCCAAACATGATAGCTTCTTTCTGCCATGCTGTCATGTGGACACATCTTACTGCACTGATTTGATAAAATTGATTTCCATGTACACACCACTTTTTTTTGGTACTGGAGAGTCATACTACCACCTGGTATCAGTTCTATATCATCTACAGCACTTCAAAGCAATCTGCGCACTCTTTTGAGGGGGTGACTAATATACTGCAGAAGAAAGGGCAACACGCAGACACCGAAAATGTCAACAAAAACAGCCCAGTTTGTGTTCATGGTAACCTGAATGTATGGGCTAGAACATGGTATGGCAAGATTACTTTACGTGTCCCACTCATCAAAAATTATGTAATAAATGTGTGATGCAGTTTCTCTTTATAGGCCCAATTGCTTTAGCATTTGAACCTCATCACTTCGCAAGGAGTAAGGAACAACACCCACACTGTTTTCATCTCATAGATCAAAATATTGTTTCACATGAAGCACAAGTATAGTGAAAAGTTTTATACAAATTTATATACTACAGTGTTCTTTCAAATGGACAGAACATTATTTCTGTAAAAAAATCCTGTAGAGAGGCACTGTTTTGAAACAGAAAGCATGTAAGCTTATGAAAATATGAGATTGCAATATAAAACCCTATAGATGTGTTTTCAGGTATTTTGTTATTAACACGTGATATCACTGCAAGCAAGCAGAACAAATATGAAGTATCTGAGAGCAGATGGGAATGCTACTTCTGCTATAAATGAATGTCTCCCTAATTCTGTTGTTAAATAGATGCACATGCGTGTTAAAAAATCCAGAGATAGATCCCCATTCTAATGTTCCATTTTTAAAAGTACGTCCTCACCCTACTGTTAATGGTTTTCACTTAACTTATAGGCAAACCCAAACGAAGATAATAATGAAAAAAGCTAATGGTAAATGACAAAGCGATGCAAAGTATCCTACAAGGGACAGGCAACCACACACCTGTAGCAGATCGATGTGTGGAGCACAGAAACATGCAACAGAAAAAAACATTCACACTAGCTTTTGAGCAATAGCTTTTTTCTAGCAATAGCACACACATTTACACACATAACCACACAGAGACCCAGTCACACACCTCTGTGCCCACAGTCCTGCCAAATGCTAGTGCTCGAAAGCTACTGTAAATGCTGTGTTCCGTTACCAGTGTCTATGATCCACGCATTGATCTGCTATAGGTAAGTGGCTGCTTTTCCCATATTTTGCATACTGCTCCATCCAGAAATTTCCATTATTGTTAAAACAATCAATTCAATAATTAAAATTACAAAAATATAGGCATTCTGGCAAGAACATACTTCCAGGAGACACAAGTCTCTGTTCTGATGATAGAAACACTTATAACAGAATACTGTACTGCTAGCTTTTGGAACAATAAGTTCTGTCCTCATTGAGTGAAGAGAAATTAGTTAGATGAAAGAACATGAGGAATTACAGCAGGTAGTTTAGACTGTGAACTTATTTATTTCCCCCTGTAATACAATATAACAGTGACAAAGCTGAAAGAAAAGGCATTAAAAAGAGTAGGTGGTCAAAATTAGTACATTAGTAATCACTCTGCTAGCTACAGTTTTCAGATGACAGAAGAAACAGAGTGAAAAGAGCAGATGCATAAGAAGAGGAAGAGAAAAAATGAGAGAATAGTGCACTTACAGAACAGAAGGGTTACACAGGAAGGCAAGTTTCCATCACAGGAGTCCAGGGAATCCAGTGCTGGGAGGAGGAACGAATGGTATTCAGGCCTCTGAGTATGCTCACAAATTATGCTCTGGACCTGACAGATTCTGTGTGTCCATTCAACCATTCTGGTAGCCTGGTAGTATTGATCCTTATACAGAAAGCATGATTAGGCACAGAAAAAGAGATCTGAGTGCCTTCTATAACACACAGGCTTTTCATATTTTCCCATTTAATTTCCCTGAGTTCAATGAATTCTGTGAACTTAACATCCAGTAGCCTAAATCTCATGTGCTGTTCCTATTTGGTGTTTGTTAGAATTCTATCTAATTCTCCCCCTCCCCAATTCAATTTCTACCTAAATATCCAACCTCCCACCTTCTCTTTCCCATTTGTAATTGGGCTATTTTCTTCTTTTTTATTTTCTCTTTCTCTTTTAATACACATTTATTTTTTCACTTCATCCATTCTGTTATATCTGAAATAAAGCTGACACAGCACTTATTAATATACTATCTTTGACATCTTACTCTGTCTCATGCCTTTTCGCTTATTTTTTTCACTTCATCCATTCTGTTATATCTGAAATGAAGCTGAATACAGGACTTACTAATATACTATCTTTGACATCTTACACTGTCTCATGCCTTTTCGCTTATCTTTGCCTCCATTCCTCCCCACAACAGGTGGGACCTCTCATCCTAGTGTCTGAGCAATCGGGCCCTCTTTCAAAACTACCCTAACAACTCTCTTTCTCCTCCCCAAAGAAAGAATGTATGATTCATGAAGGTAATAATATGATTTCTTACTTTAAGTATTTCTGTTGTCTGTATTAACTGCAGTTGGTGAAGAAAAGACACGGCTAATCTTACTACTTCTTTGTAATTTTTAAAAATTCCTCAAATGTTTTTTACAAAGAACATTTTTTAATTCAGAATTAGTTTCTGAATGCCAGTTTTACAGTATTTCAAACAAATTTCATAATTATTTAATTGGATGGATACAATATCTCCTCACCAAGTGCCAGCAGAACACACATACAAAAGAGGATTGTAATTAGGCAAGCTTTCAGAGCCAGTGGCTCCTTCTTCAGGCAGAAGGGTTGAAGGGAAAGAAAGAGGGTTAAAGGAAAAGGACTAGAGAAGTCTAAGAAAAGGGGTAGATTTTGGGAAAGTCATTCAAAACTGCAGGTCAGGGGGGACTTGCTATGCGGGATGAGAAGGAAAGACTGATTGTCGGAGACTGCATCAGACGAGATTTCAAAATATAAGAGCTTAAAGTTGGAAGAAAGGGTAATATGCAAGTCAGAGATTACTGCTTAAACATCATGTGTGAGTTAATAAGAGTTAAAAGCTATGTGCATGGTGTGTAACAGAGGTGAGAGGGGGCGAAAATGGAAGATGTAGAAAACTAAAACAGAGTGAAGAAAAGAGTAGTTACAGTAAAGAAATGCTGAGACAGAAGTTATTAACATAAATTAATGTCAGGTGGGTGGCGAGACCTAAGGACATATTGTAGTGCTACTTCTCACCGGGCGGAGTTCTAAGAAACTGGTGTCCAGGGGAAGAATCCATTAGGTGTGTGTGGTGAAGCAGGCACTAAGTCACAATATCCTGTTGCAGAGCATGCTCTACAACAGGATATTGTGTGTTGCCAGCACACCCTCTGCCTATGCCAATTTCATTCAAAGTGATAATTTGGTGGTAGTCGTACCGATGTAAAAGGCCGAACAATGTTTACATAACGGCTAGTATATGATGTATCATTTCACAGGTGGCTTTCCCTTTGATAGTATGTGTTTTGCCAGTTACAGGGCTGCTGCAAGTGGTGGTAGGAGGGTGCTTAGGGCAGGTCTTGCAGCAGAGATGGTCACAGGGGTAGCAGCCATAGGATAGGGAGATGGATGAAGAAGGTGTATAGAGTCTGATAAGAATATTGCAGAGATTGGGAGGGCAACAAAAGACTATTCTAGGTGTGGTTGGCAAATTTTCAGACAGAATCGATCTCACTTCAGGGTATGATTTTAGGAAGTCATGGCCCTCTTGAAGCAACTGGTTAATACGTTCCAGACCAGGATAATACTGAGTCACAAGTGGTGTGCTCCAAAGTTGTTTTTTAGGGGGAATCAGCAGTACCAGGATTGGATGTGATGGCTTGGGAAATCTGCTTTTGAACTACGCTCATGGGGTAATTATGTGCAGTGAAGGGTGAAGTGAGAATGGTGGTGTATTGCTGTAAAGAGTCTGCATCCAAACAAATACATTTGCCTCGAATGCCAAGGCTGTATGGGAGGGAACATTTTACATGGAAAAGATGGCAACTGTCAAAATGTAAGTACTGTTGTTTGTTGGTAGATTTGATGTGGACAGATGTATGTAGATGGCCTTCGGTAAGGTCGAGATCAACATCAAGGAAAGTGGAATAGGATTCAGACTGGGACCATGTAAAATTTAATTGGGAGAGGTGTTCAGAGATTCCAGGAATATTCACAAGTCAGACTCACCATGAGTCCATATGGTAAATATGTCATCAATATATCTAAAACAAACCAGGGACTGAAGACTTATGGAGCCCAGGAAAGCCCCCTCCAAGCGACCCATGAAAAGGTTGGCATAGGAAGGAAACATCCTGCATCCCATGGCCGTACCCCTGATCTGTCTGTAAGTCTGCCTCTTAAAGGTGAAGTAGTTGTTGGTAAGTAGTTGATTAAGGTGAGTAGGAAGGATGTCATAGGTTTGGAATCAGTTGGGCACTGAATGAGGAAATGTTCAGCAGCAGACAGACCATGTACATGGGGCATATTGGTATAGAGGGAGGTGGTATCGATGGTGACAAGCAAGGTGTGCGGTGGAAAAGGGACGGGCACAGATTTCATAAACTCTATGAAATGGCTGTTATCTTTGATATAGGAGGGGAGTCTTTTAACTATGGGTTGCAGGTGCTTATCAACTAAGGCAGCTCCTACAATTCATAGTACAAAGGCCCCCCTGCTATATCAAAGATATCAACCATTTCCTAGATCTCTGTCGGTCCAATATGGCCAGGGGACATCGGCTGATATGTATTTCTTGATTCAAAAACTTTACCATCAGCCATATATTTGAGATATTTTATTTTTTATAACAAATACTACCAGTTTTGGCAACTCAATATTGCCATCTTCAGGCCCCATATGTTTTTTTTTTTTTTTTTTTTTTTTTTTTTGTATTAACAAGCTTATCATATGGTGTCATTAAACTGGAACCATAAATCTGAACTGTTATGCAACTGATTTATATGAGAGGGTGTGGACGCAGACTACTCACAGCAATACACTACCATTTTCACCTCAGCCTTCACTGCATGTTATCACCCCACCAGCCTAGTTCAAAAGCAGATTTCACAAGTCATTCAAAAAAACAACTTTGAAGCACAGCACTGGTGACTAGAATGTATTAATCAGCTACTCTGAAAGGGCCATGACTTCCTAAAAACATTCCCTGAATTGAGATCCATTCTGTCTGAAATCTCATCCACCACACGAGAATAGCTTTTTTTCGCCCTCCCAATCTCTGCAATATTCTTGTCAGACTCTATGCACCTCCTTCACCCATCTCCCTACCCTATGGCTCCTATCGCTGTGACCATCCCTGCTGCAAGACTTGCCCTATTCACCCTCCTACCACCACCTACAGCAGCCCTGTAACTGGCAAAACATATACTATCAAAGGGAGAGCTACCTGGGAAACGACATGTCATATACCAGCTGTTATGCAAACACTGTTTGGCATTTTATATCGGCGTGACTACCACCAAATTATCAATTAGGATGAATGGGCACAGGCAACGGGTGTATACTGGCAACACACAATATCCTGTTGCAGAGCATGCTCTACAACATAACAATCATGACCTCAGTGCCTTGTTCACCACACACGCCATCTGGATTCTTCCCTCAGACACCAGTTTCTTAGAACTCCACAGGTGGGAAGTTGCATTACAACATGTCCTTGGTTCTTGCCACCCGGCTGGCCTTAATTTATGTTAATTTCTTCCATCTCAGCATTTCTTCACTGTAACTACTCTTTTCTTCACTCCATTTTAGTTTTCTACACCTTTCATTGTCTTACCTGTCTATTTTTCACTACCCCCTTCCCACCTCTGTTATGCACAATGCACTTAGCTTTTCACTCTAATTAAATCATGCATGATGTGTAAGCAATAATGTCTGTTTTGCATATTACACTTTCTTCCACCTTTAAGCTCTCTGGTTTTCAAACCTCATCCCCTTCTTATGCCGTGCAGTAAGTCTCCCCTGACCCACAGTTTTAGTGACTGTCCCAAAATTTACCCCTTTTCCTAGACCTCTCCAGCCCTTTTCCTTCATCCCTCTTCCTTCCCCTTCAGCCCTTCTGCCTGAAGAAGGAGCCAGGGGTTCCAAAAGCTTGCCTAATTACAAGCCTCTTTTATGTGTATGTTCTGCGTCGCTTGATGAGTAGATGTTTTATTTATCCAATTAAATTATTTTGTCAAAAATTGATTGTTTCCATGTTATATTTCACAATTATACAACTTTGAGTGATGGGAAATGGAAATATCCTGTGACTCTTACCGACAAATTTTAGAAAGAGATACAGTGGGTGTAAGACTCTGTGCCTCCCCCATTCTCCTTATAAGGGTGTGCCTTTAGTATCTACATTCTGCATGAACTCTCCTTCCACCCCAATTGCCATCACTTTCCTATCTCCCTCCTTAAGTTCCTCTATCCTTTCTGAAGAAGGAACTTATTTTTCCCAAATCTATAGGCAGTGTGCTCTTTTTAAGTGTTTCTCCCTGAAACAGTTGGGGTTCTGTCTTCTGAAGATAAGAAATGCCCAGCTGTAATGTCCATCTGTGACTTTAACAGAGAGTGATTGCAACAGTCAAGCAAAATATGACAGAAATTGATGTCTCAGGAAACTGTTTTAAAATGATATAGTAATAATCAGTGGTGGTTATTAATGAGTGCATGGTGCACTCTCTACAAAGGATTTTATAGCCTTTTTTTACAGTTCATACATTAAGGCTATAGCTGAAACAGATCATATAGTAATATTAATTTTATAACTTGAAATGTAATAATGTGGCACAGATGCACTTGCCCTGAAGTCATTCCCAACATCAATACTATTCTTTTCTTTTCCTTATCTCATCTACATACAATAGTTGTCTAAAATTTCAAATTTTTTTAACAGTTTTATTTTTCTGATTATTATTTTATTTAAGAAATCTACTCACAAAGCAGTGGCAGGAGAACACACATATAAAAAAAAGTTTAACATATGCAAGTTTTCGGAGGCAGTGGTTCCTTCTTCTGGCAGAAGGGTTAATGGTGACAGGTCAGAAAATAAAAAATGTAGAGAACTAAAAGGAAGTGAATAAAGGAATAGTTACTGAGAAGAAATGTTGAGACCAAAAAATTAATAAATATTGTGCCCAGGTAGGTGACAAGAACTAAGTACATATTGTAATGCCAGTTTCCACCTATGAAGTTCTGAGACACTAGAGTCTGTGGGAAGAATTCCAATTTACAGTTGAGGTTGAAAAAGCACCGAGCTCACAACTGTCCTGATGTAGAGTATGCTATGCTACAGGATGCTGTGTGTTGCCTATGCAAATTCATCCTAACTAATAACTTGGTGGTTGTCATGCCTATGTTAAAGACAGCACAGTTTTTACATACCAGCTGATACATGAAGTGTCATTTCACATGGTTCCCACTTTCATAGTATATATTTTGCCAGTAGGTTGTGGTAGCTGGGTGCATAGAGCAAATGATCACAGGGTCAGAAGCCACAGGGCAAAGAAATGGGTGCATAAGGAACATGCTGTGAGATAAGGATATTGTGAAGATTGGGAGGGTAATGAAAAACTATTCTAGGTATAGTGGACAAAGTGTCAGACAGAAGGGACCTCATTTCATGGCATGATTTTAGAAAGTCATGGCCTTGATGAAGAAGCTGATTAACACATTCAAGACCAGGGTAATACTGAGTGACAAGAGGTATACTCTTAAGTTGTTTTCTGGAATACCAGGACTGAATGTCATGGTCCACATTTGAAATGGGCTGGTGGAATAATTACACCCAATGTGAGGTGAGAATGGTGGTGTATTTCTGTAAAGGGTTTGCATCTAAACAAATACATTTGCTTTGAATGCCAAGGCTGTATTTGGGGGAATGTTTGACATAGAAAGGATAGCAACTGACAGAATATAAGTAATGTTGCTTGTTAGTATGTTTAATGTGAACAGAAGCCTGTAGCTGACTCTCGGTGAGGATGAGATCAACATCAAGGGAAGTGGCATGGCATTAATGTGAAATTTAATTTGGAGAATATATTTAGAGACGCCAAGAATTTTAAAAGGCCAGTCTCACCATGAATCCATATGGCACAAATGTCATCAATGTAACTAAACCAAAATAGGGGCTGAATGCTTATGGATCCCAGGAAATACTCCTCCAAATGACCCATGAAGAGGTTGGCACAGAAAAAAGGCATCCTGGTTCCCATAGTTGTGCCCCTGATCTGTTTATACGTCTGTCGCTCAAAGGTAAAGTAATTGCTGCTAAGTACAAAGTTGATTAAGGTCAGCAGGAAGAATGTCACAGATTTGGAATCAGGTGGGCACTGACTGAGAAAATGTTCAGCAGCAGACAGACCATGAACGTGAGGGATGTTGGTGCAGATGTGGGTGGCATCAATGGTGATAAGCAAGGTGTGTGGTGGGAATGGGAGGGGCACAGATTTCAGATAATCTAGGTAGTGGTTTGTGTTTTTAATATAGGAGGGAAGCCTTTGTACTATGGTTGAATGTTCACATGCTACTGTCATGAGCATCTATGGATTGCTGCTGTTGTGAGCATCTATGGAAAGAGGTAGGGTCGTGATACTATCACTAGGTGCTAAATGATTGGATGTCCACAGTTATTCATGTAATGTGGAGTTTGGAGGCTTGTCTCCCCAGTAAAGTTGGATAGATGGTGAACTGTGGCATCTCTGCTGAACGAGAACAATGCTGGTGCACACGCATGTGTTTCCAAGTACACCATTCATCGTAATTTGGTGCATATGGAGTTTTGCAGCAGACCACCCCTATCTGTTCACATGTTGACCCAACAACATCATCAGTTGTGTTCACAGTGGGCATGGGACCATCAAGGTTTGACTGTCAATCAATGGAAATCTGCTAGCTCTTTGGGTGAATCACATTTTTGCTACACTAGATTGATGGTTGTCTCCACAAACACCATCATTGAAGTGAACAGTGGCTTGAAATGTGCAGCATGCCATGGATACAGGCTGGTGGGAGCAGGACTATGCTATGGTGAGCATTTACCTGCACTTGCATGGGACCTGTGGTAGTAATCGAAGACACACTGACACAGCTGCGAATCACCAACATTCCTTCATGCTTGAAGTCTTTCCCAATGATGATGTCATCTTTCAGCAGTATAACTGTTCATGTCTCAAAGCCAGAACCAAGCTACAGTGGTTTGAGGGGCATAATACTGAACTCATGTTGATGTCTTGGTGAGCAAATTTGCCTGATGTAAATCCTATGGAACCCATCTGGGTCACTATCAGACACCATCATCATGTACGCAAATCAGAGGCCCTTCATTTATGCGAATTACATGACCTCTGCATAAACATCTAATGCCACATACCTCCACAAACCTACCAACAAACTGTTGGATCCCTGGCATGCAGAAGCAGTGATGTATTTCATTCCAAAGCTGGACAAACAAGCTGTTAAGCAGGTGGACTTAATGTTTTGGTTCATCAGTGTACGTTTGGTGGGTCCTTTGAAGCCAGCAACTATGAGATGGCCAGGGTGATTGGGCTTATCTATCTTTGGAGGAAGGTAAAACACATGGGGCTCATGGTTTTGGTGGGATATGAAGTTCCATGGATTGAGGTGTTAGTCTTTGTAAGGGGCATGAGGTTTTAAGAGGGCACCTGTAGGCCAGTTTGCATCACAGGGATGGGATCTCGATGGCAGATGTTATGTAAACACTGTTTGGCCTTTTACATTGGCACGACTACCAACAAGTTAACAGCAGGAAGAATAGGCATAGGCAGAGGGTGCATACTGGTAACACACAATATCCTGTAGCAGAGCACACTCTACAACATGACAGTCGTGACCTCAGTGCCCGTTCCATCACATGTGACATCTGGATTCTTCTCCCAGACTCCAGTTTCTCAGAACTCCACAGGTGGGAATGGGCATTACAACATGTCCTCAGTTCTCAACAACCACCTGGCCTTAATTTGAGTTAATTTTAATGAAATTATAAGCAACTAGTTCCATAAAAGAAACTTAATTTCTTTAGCAGTTTTGGGAACTTAATGTCCTTTTTCAGTATGTTATACTTCTCATACTGTTTGTGAGTGTCAACAGTAAGATGCATACAGCAAATGCCATGGCCATGTGGTTCATAGTGAATGTACAAAATTTTAAAGAAGTGAAACAACAAGTGCAGACATCATGACAGAAAGGAGCTAATAAGCTTCAGTCTCAGCATTTCTTCTCCGTAACTATTCCTTGCCCGCATCTCGTGGTCGTGCGGTAGCGTTCTCGCTTCCCACGCCCGGGTTGCCGGGTTCGATTCCCGGTGGGGTCAGGGATTTTCTCTGCCTCATGATGGCTGGGTGTTGTGTGATGTCCTTAGGTTAGTTAGGTTTAAGTAGTTCTAAGTTCTAGGGGACTGATGACCTAAGATGTTAAGTCCCATAGTGCTCAGAGCCCTATGAACCATTCCTTTCTTCAGTCACTTATAGTTTTTTATACCTTTTATTTTCCACTTCCTACCTCTACAACATACAATACACTTAGTTTTATGTTCTTATTATCTCATGCACGATGTACTGTGAGTAACCTCTGTTTTGCGTATTAGCCTATCTTCCACCTTTAAACTGTCATTAAATGTATCTGCAACTGCAAATAATGACAACCATCAGTTGTACAGTGGAACGACAACAACGAAAATATGTGCTGGACTGGGACTCAAACCCAGATTTACCACTATATTTTAATTGTTGTCATTCTATTGTACTACTGATGGTGTCATTATTCGCAATTGCAAATACATTTAACACATTTCATAGCGGCTGTAGTTGCTGCAGTGACTGTTCCTTTGGACATGCATGCATGTACAAAGGAACTTTGCATCATCATCAGAATAACACAGGCACTGCAGTATCATATTTAAGCACTCAATCTTGTCTTCTCATTCCATCCAGTGAGTCTCCTCTGACCCGTGGTTCTAGGCGACTTTTCGAAACTCACCCCATTTCCTAAGCCTCACCAGTCCTTTTAATTCCCCCTTCTTCCTTTCTCTTCAATGCTTCTGCCAGAAGAAGGAGCCAGTGACTCCAAAAGCTTGCACATTTGAGTAACTGTATACGGGTTGTGCTGCTGCTTGGTAAGCAGATTTTTTTTTTTAATACGTCCAATCACATTGTAAGTTACAGACCTGGTATTTATGATGTATTCTGACTAGATTAAACCACCATTTCAGTGCAATTGCTAAAATAATTGACTCTCAAAAGTATTTTACGTATCTAAAGTGTCAATTAGACTGCAGAAAATTTCCAAACATCATTTTCTATATAATCAATCGGGACCAAAAGCGGATTTCAAATGAGATTTGTAGGGCAGTAGCTTCACAAACTATACAAAAATTGCTAAAATGTTTTGTCAATAAAGTGTAAAAAAAAGATATAACAACAAATCATGATAAGGTTACCTTTCATTATGAACATGGATGCACTTAATGACTGTGATATGACTTTCAAATGATAGAGCACAGCAATCAACCATCCTTTTCTTGCATGTTTTATTCACCAAATCTAGATTTTGGCTTGTGCCTAGCCATTATCAATGCACCATTTCACAGTATCAATGCATGTTTTAGTACGTCAGTCCCCTGTTGTTCGGGCTTCTGTCACAGTTCCTTCAATACTACTGTATAATGACTGTAAGTATTAGTACAGTGTAATTAATCTAGCAATTGAAATAAAAATCCCTGACAACACACTTAATAAGGACAGCAGCTTACAGCTCAATGCAGAATGGATCCAGCAATCACAAGGTTGAAGTGGGTACACTGAACACAGAGTCAATGTATGCCCATATATATGGAGATACCATTGACACCAGTGACATCAAAGCCTGCAGCTATATTATATAAGATATACCTGTGGCCCATCAGCAGTTTAGTTAATGATGGCTGGGGAGTACTGTCAGAAGCTTGTGGCATTTTTCTCAACTGATGTGGCTGGAAGCCTGAGAACATTTTATTCAGTTTTCTGCCACAAGACTGCATTTTTATGTCATAAATGGTTAGTAGTTACATGTCCATTTGAAGTATTTTGGATTCCCCTATATAGTTACTGAGAAGCTTTAGTGCACATGTCCTCACTAACAATAAAATAAGATCCCTACAACTGGGCAGAAAATGTATTTTATTATTTAGTTAAACAATGGAAACTCCAAGCTGGAATAACAACAATATTAAGAAAACGATAGACTGCTAATCAATGTAAAGATGACCTGTTGAACTGAAGATAGGCACAATGAAAAGACTGTTACACATGCTACCGGAGCTGCCAGCGGTAGCGGTCAAGTGTGCAAGAGGTGTGCTTGCTTGTGTGAATATGTGTGTATTCTTTGCTGAAGAAGGCTTTGGCCAAAAGCTATAATGTGTAATAGTCTTTTTTTGTGTCATCTGCAACTCAATGGGTTATCGTTATGGTGAGCAGCAATCTACCCTTTACCTAGTATTGTTATTATTTAGTTATATGCATAGTAGAATTACTGTGGTTACAGTTGCAAGAGGTGAGGCATTTTTAGCTAGGATACCTCACTAAGACAAAATGATTTAGAAGAGGCCAAGATAACAAAGTACCACACACAAACATAGTTTGTGATGTAAATAGCACTATGTTGAAGGGCATGTTTGATGGTGGTCAGGGGAACATTGTTACTTGCCATAAGTATGTACATGAGATACTCCAATCACATATTTGACTTTTGCAGTCTATACCAACTCCCTCTTTGTTAATGGTATCCCCCCTGCACATTAAAATGGTCTACTGGATAACTTTTGATAAAGTTATATTTACTGCACTGAAGTGCAAAGATGTCTTTGGATCGTAATTGTATAGTGCATGTCAGGGCTGCCATGGAGAGGAGAAGAGCAGTCCGTCTAATGCCGTCAAAGACTTTTTGAAGGCTCTACATAGTCTTTTTCTCAGTAATGGCAACACAGCCTTTGAAGCACTTCATTGGGAAGATGCCACAGCACTTGCAGGAATTTGCAGCAGGTAATCATCTAATAACACTTTTGCTTTTGCAGAAGAGATTTTTGCAGTTTAGTTACTTTTAAAAAAGTGCATTTTCAAATTTAGAACTCTTTATTACATCTGTATTCTTGACACCGTTGTATGCCAAATGTGTTGTGATTAAGTTTTACTTTGTTCATACCCTTCTAACATTTTAATTTCAAAACAATATTTCATTTCTTCATTACGAAAACTTTTGGATATTAATTTACTTAGAGTTGCTGAGTGAAATGGTAATGATTTTAGATTTTTCTTCTGAATTTTGGGTGGAAAGCTTAAATGAAGAAATAATGATCTCTTACAGAAAGGGTAAGAAAAATGAGTAATTTGTCAGATGTAACTGTTTTAAGTGTATATGCATAAGAACCTGTGTCAGTTTTCTCAACTTGTAAGCCAAGACTCATTCATACAGGAACTGTTTCTGTCCTGAACAATGATGCAAATTTCTGGTCCAACCCCAAGTAATTTACTTGCGAACCACATCTGATAGGATGTTGCCAATGAGGTAATGATCATCACAAATTGAATTGAGTAGCTGCCAAGCCTACCTGTAGATCAAAGAAGAAAGAACACAATGCTTTGAGGAAGGACAAAGATCTAATTTTGTTGTTGACTGATAAGAGAAATGTCACCATTGCTCTTAACACTTCAAACTGTCATTGCTATTAGGGGGCAACATGTTAAGAGCTTTACACCATGATATTACTCTATCATTTAACAGGAGAATGATGGGGGTTACTGAAGAATTAGCCTATTTGATGATATGGTACAGAATATAAGAGCCCCAGCTTCTAGACCTCCAGGTCAGACAGTTGGTCTTTTCTCCATAAATAGGATATTAGATTGAGCTCTTGCTGATGCAAACAACAAGGAAAATTTGCCACTTTGTGTGATTACTTGGCAACTTTGTATTATGCAAGCCGATGAATAACAATTTACACATCAGTATGCAGAGCTTTCATCACCCAGCCCTGAAGAGAGTTGTTGTAAACAGGTTGATTCACAGAGCTACAACAAATTATGAGAATCATGTACTGGATTCCAATATTAAACATTTGAAGTGCTTTATGAAAGAAAAGCTATTGTGAACAAAGTATTAAGCATATGATCTCTAATAAACAAAAACACAAAGGTATTAAACGATTACAAGATGGTTCACCCACTGCTCCTTTTTCTCTACAAAGCTATTTCTAGCAAGTTAGATAAGATGCTGGAGAGAGAAGGTGCTGGATGTGTTTTCAGACCACCTAGGAAGAGAAAGGAGATGCTGTTCCTCATAGTCTGGGGACCAAAGTGCATAGAATCTATACTATTCCTTGGGAGTGCAGCAACAACTTTATGGCAAGCCCATATACCAGTATATAGTTTCAGAACATTGCGTAGAACATTAGTGGCATATTAAAATTTGAAGTTGGACTAATTCAGCTTTTTTTGAGTGCAAATTGACAAAGAGAATTCAGTTGTTGCTAAGTGCAACTAGACGAAGAAGATTTATCGAAACAAAATTTTTGTGTTGAGCATCAGCCTAGTGTGGTTCCACCATCAAAAAGGCATTTGAGTTCAGAATATGTACACAGAAACATCTTTAACAGAGACAGTTGCTACAATCTCAGTCATGAATATAGCCCATCAACACCAATTTGTTTCTTTCCATTGAGAGCTTTGTGCCAATTCCTTGGGTAATGCATGATATCATGGTAATGTAAGTCAACCAAACATAAACTAACTATTGATTATGAAAGGCCACCACAGTGGCTACTATGACAGCCATTTTCTCTTACATATGAAAATAGAGGCATTAATCAACAGCTGAAATTCTTACTCAAAACTGTTTCAGAGAAAAGACTGTGAATATTTTATCCATATAGCAAAATTGCTTGGTGCTCTTCTGTTTTGTGATGAGTAACACTGATAAATGAACAGCTAGAGAAAATGTGGAGGTCAGGAATGTTTTTGAGGTGGAAGTTCCAATTTAATGGAGTTTTTAAAAGTTTTTACAGGATAATAACTCATTTAGTAACGTGTAACCGTTACTCCATTTAAAGATACTTGCAAATTTTTGGTCTATAAATGATAAGTGTAGTTTCACATGTTAATATATTTGCCCTAAAATAATAAAATTAATATGAAAATGATTGACACTCATTTATGATTGGAGAAATTTAACAATGCATCAAATAGTTCCAACTAGTCTAAGAAAAAAGAACTAAACTATTCATTGAAAGGTAATGGTTATACAATTTGTAAGGAGGAAAGATAAACTGTTTGTCAAACAATAAAGTGAAGACATTAATATCTACAAGAGTAACCATTTGTAAAAGACACACAACTGTTCTTTGGTTATGGTTTCAGGTCCTATCAATAGCCAGGCCATTATAATGACTGAGTTTTGTAATAGCTGTGGTAGTATGGAAGAGACTTTATAAAACAATCAAGGCCTATCTAAGCAAAGTATTTCACTCAAAAACAAAGAGTGTCCTGTGTGACAGAGTAAGAACTTGATATCAAGAGTCTAGAAGATTGCTAACAAATGTGCAACAGAATTTGCAATCCTGGTATATAAAGGCATGAAAGAGCCTAAATTCAGTTACTGGATAAACTTAGCTGCATGACAGAGGAATGTCCAGCGTAATCAACTGTGTGTTGGATAAGGGTTTATATGCATATCTATGTGTTTTCACTACTAAATGGAATATTGTATTCTCTGAGTGACTTTGAAATGTGTCATAGAATAGGTATCAGGAACAAAATTTCTCAGGATATATCTTGACACACAACTAAAGTGGAATGAGAATATTACTGCTCTCAGGAAGATAATAGCTTCAGCATGCTATACACTTAGAATAATAAATTCAGTGTTTCATACCTGGTGCACTAGAGCAATATTTTTTTGTACACATTCATTCTATAATTAGTAACTGCATAACTTTCTGGGGAACAAATAAGCAGAATACAAAAACAGTTTTTAAGCTACAAAAAAGGGTTGTACAAATTGCAACAAAAAGTAGCAAGAACATTCACTACATTGATTTGTTTAAATCTATGGAAATCTTGACTGTTCCAAGTGAATATATTTTGTGAACGGAGATCCACATAAAGGTGTCAATCAGTACCCAATGAAAAGGTCTTTACATTAACATGGCACCAGATCCAGCCACTACTTCCATCTCAGTCAGAAAAACAAAACAAAAACCCAAAATTGTGTGTTATATTGGAATTAAATTAAACAATAAACTTCCACAAGTGATGAAAGACAAAAGTAAAAATATGCCTTCAGGAATACTCTAAAAGTTATCTACAAGAAAAGTGTTTTTATACTGTCAATGATTATCTTGACTGATACATAAATTTTATGGACAATTATGTTAAGAGCAAATGGAGCTCTGATTAAGAGGCATTTTACAACATGTTCAATAGGATAGTGAAAAATGATGGTCAAACACATAACATAGTAAAGCAAACAATGTATGTATCTTTTTGTATCTATACTTGTATACATGTGTGTATTTGTGTCTGTATTTACATACTTATGTGCCAACAACATTCATACAATTTATATTGTCTGAGAATGGATAAATAAATAAATAAGTAAATGATCCACCAGATGTTTGACTATAGAATTAAAGAGTTTAGGGCCAGTAACAGTAGATTCAAGCTTTTAATTATTCTGTACAATAAATGCTTCGCCACATATTTTGGTTACATAACTGAGTTGATATTGGGCCAGTGACAATAGATTCAGGCTTTGAATTAACCCCCAGCTTGTATGGCTCATATGGTTACACACACACACACACACACATACACACACACACACACACACACACACACACAAAGTTGGATTGAGTCGCACCCCACAAGATATTGTCATAATCTGTTAGAGAGTTTCACCTTCATATCATTATCAGTAAGACATGAAAACAGCCTGTAACCTGAATCAAAGTGAACAGACCAAGATATAAATGCCAGTTTCTACAGCTATAAGACTAGAATTTTATTAAAGCAGAACTACATCCAGAAGATGCCTCTCAAAACATGAGCAAAAATGTAAAGTAGGAAGAACTGGGGATTGCAACTCAACTTTGGGTACATGGAGTGAATCTTTTGATTCATCAAAATAACTACTGTGTGAAGTCACACAGGAAGATGAAAACAAAATCAGATATGCAAATATATTTCTCAACATGACAGTAGAGTACAACAACATTAATTGCTGAATGCATAGTAATGATACCTAATGGCTATGGAACAAGAACTGAAAAATAATTATTCCAAAAGAAAATGGAAAGAAAGGTTTGCTGTGCATTACTCCGAGTGACAGTAACCAACTGAAACTCACAAAAAATAATTACACCACATGTCAGAATTATATTTCAGCAGAATTATCGTTTGTCATCACCCACTTGTCTGAAAGACTGAATTAGCTAATATCATTTCCACTGATGCCAATCAACTGAATCTAACACCTCATATTGGTTCAGTGGAATTCATCAACAACAATCCAACAAGTCCCACAACAGATAATGTGAACAGGACTGGGTGTATAGTAGATAGTCCATCAACAATAACAAGAGGGCAAAGTTGACACATGATGAATGTACACATATAACCTACAGCAAATGTAAGATGAAAATGAAACTCTACACTTAATTGTCTAGAATTGATTTTTATGTGAAGCTGAACAACTGGCACAAGGAATACACAAGCATGGAAATTATTCACTGTACATTCTACTGAGGACGTAAGCACCTGGAATGACAAGGTCTAACTAAAAGAATACGTAATTAATAAACAGGTGGTAAGGACTCCCACAAATGTGGAGTCATGCCACTACTAAATGAGGAGATTAAGCTACTTATAATTAGCTGGAAGGCTGCAATACTCAACCAGGTAATAACCAATGCATGATAGAAGTTATAGCTGCTCAAACTTACATACTAACAAAACAGGAAAAAATTCAGATAATATGCATTCTGTGATCTGTGAACAATAAAAGATGGTAATCTATGATGGTATGTGTGCCAAAGGTGTCAACAGCAATTACTTGCAGAACATAATTAGACAGTATAATTTTTTTAGTGAAGGATATCAGTTTCTAATATTAATT
Source organism: Schistocerca gregaria (assembly GCF_023897955.1). Classification (NCBI taxonomy): domain Eukaryota; kingdom Metazoa; phylum Arthropoda; class Insecta; order Orthoptera; family Acrididae; genus Schistocerca; species Schistocerca gregaria. The sequence continues at coordinate 161,352,655 of NC_064931.1, forward strand.
GCCATAAATTGGTTTTACATAAAAATATTAACTTTTAATGCAAGAACACAAGAAAAGGAAACCATGGCAGTCTCCAAGCAACACACTTGTGAAACTTCCTGGCAGATTAAAACTGTGTGCCCGACTCGAAATCGGGACCTTTGCCTTTCGCGGGCAAGTGCTCTACCATCTGAGCTACCGAATCACGACTCACGCCCGGTACTCACAGCTTTACTTCTGCCAGTATCTCGTCTCCTCATTCTGGAACACACTTGTGATTGAGAATGACTTTATTTGTGAAAGTCAGAATGTCACTCATTCTTACTAGACATAGATGCCTACTACTTAACACACTTTT